>NC_133655.1:100483818-100764531 GCF_009905375.1 Apium graveolens | reverse complement strand
GAAGCTTGGTCTGCCTGATCCGAAACCAACATACATGTCATTGCAACTAGCTGACCGTTCCATCATTTATCCACGAGGTATAATGGCGGATGTCTTGGTCAAGGTGGATAAACTCATCTTCCCTGCTGACTTTATAATTCTTGATATCGAGGAAGATAAGAAGATTCCCATTATCTTGGGAAGACCATTCTTGGCTACAGGCCGAACTATGATCGATGTGCAAAAAGGAGAGTTTTCGATGAAGGTTTATGATCAAAAGGTCACTTTTAATGTGTTCAAGGAAATAAATTTACCCACAGCTAAAGAGGAGTGCTTTAAAGTAGAGTAGGTCGACTCTGTAGTAAATTCAGAGCTTGAGCAATTGCCAAAGTCGGAGACCTTAGAGAGATCCTTAATGGGGAGATCAGTTATTGATGACAAGGAAGGAGCAGAGCAACTACAGGTTTTGAATGCACCTTCATGGATGAGGAAGTTGGATATGCCATTCGATTCTCTTGGGTTAGCAGAGCTCAAAATTTATCAGGAGTGTTTTGAACCATTTATTTAAGAAGCTCCCACACTTGAGCTCAACCGAAAGCCAGATCACTTGAGTTATTCATTCTTAGGTGCACCCCATGATAAGGGGTTGGGATATATTTTTTAAGATGTAGAGAGTGGCTGGACGGATCTTCCAGTGCCTACAGAGGGTTCTTCTCATGCGCCACAGATAGTTGATAGGTTTGGTCTTGGTGATGAGCAGTACAGGTGAGTGACTAGGCGTATGAAGGCCATGCATGACATTCACCATTATTTTGCTGAAGATTTGACACACACTTTCGGTACTGTTGTCCGAGACACTGGTGGCGAGGTTGATTGGCCACCTGATCCTCCACCCGACGAGGGTGACTCTCCCGCTAACTAGGTATGCCTAAAATCCTTATTATTACCTTCAATGAGGACATTGAAAATTTTAAGTTTGGGGGTGATAATGTAAGGATTAGTAGTGTGTGTGTCCATATAGATTCATATAGATTCATATGACATGTTTAGTAGTAGTTCATTCATATTTTTGCATGATTTATTCATTTAGGACATATTTGTTCGTTTTTATGTGATTTCATATAGTTGCATTTGCTTGCATATTTAGCATGATACCTCAAGATGAACTATGATATTTGATAAGTTGATGTTGATTTGAGTGTAGTGATGACGAATAGAGGGATGTTTAAGTCCTAATGAATTGATTTGCATGCCAGAAATAAATATTTTCACAAAGTCTTATAGGGTTGCTTTTGATCTAGATCATGATCATACTTGTTTATTTGTTGAGATTTAATCACTTGTTTATATTTAGAATTATTGGTATTCTCGTAATGACAAAAAAACACTGATTTTTAAACTAGAGAAAAGCTTGGATTTCATTGCTAGTTGTTGTAAGGCTAGGTGTCAAATGGCTAGTAGCCGACTCAAATTTTTATGAGTAGTCTAGGGTTGAATGAGATGGAGCGAAACACACTCATTCGGAAAAGAAAAAAAAGAAAAAAAAAGAAAAAAAAGTATGCGTTGATCAAGAGTGAGCTCCTTAATACTCGAGTTATTAAGTTCTAGGGGACTTTGTGCCTAGTGAACTAAGGCTTTTATAGTCTGGGATCCGCTAACCTAACGCTCGCTACATAGATATTATTGCATAAGTCTTTTGGGACCTCATTCATTTCACGGTCAAATAAGCATCTTTGTTATTTGTTCAATAATAGTGTGAATCCTTGTATAACTCTAGTAGAAAGGAGGTGTTGTGAGTCATAATGCGTTTATTGTCTATTCTGTTTATAAACTTTTAATTTTTTCGATGATAGATAAGTTATGGTTATTGATCTAGTATCGAGAGATATATGTTAAGCATTCCACACACGCACGTTTCTGGTTTGTGAGTTGGTTTGTGGGATTTATTCGAGCTCTGTTTAAAGTCATTGCATTCTTAGAGGCATTGGCTTATTCATTTGGTTATGGTTATTATGAGGGGATCGATTTCATTATAATTTAGTTGCATTCACGTAGTTGCATTCATGCATTAGGTTAGTTTTGTAGTTTTGAGTCTGTTTATGCTTGAGGACAAGCATCGATTCAAGTTTGGGGGTGTGATAAGTGGATTTTATATCTACTTGGAATGCTTTACTACAAGCTTAAATTGGTTTTTTGGACCCAAGTTGTTGGTATTTTGATGTGTTTTTATGTTATTACATTTTAGGTATCAGTTAAATGAAGAAAGGAGATTTTAAAGGAAATATGATGAAAAGTGATCAGATTTGGAAGCCAAGGCCATTGTCAAGTTGTAGAGAATCTCGTTAGCTTCGCGTGGGCAGTTCAATCGCCTAATTCTGACGAGTAGAACTCAAGTTATGGCCAAAACAAGATTCATCAGAATTTTTCCAGACAGGTTGCAGGCGCCCGCCTGCTGGTGGAGGCGGCCGCGTGCTGATGCGCGGCTGACTTTGCTTATTTCGCTGATAAAGCCTTTTTTGAGTGGAATTTCACGATTTTAAGGGTCCAGGTCCAATATGGGATTATATATACTTAAAAAAAGGGTTTTCATCATCCGGGAAGATTGAGATACCAAGAAGAAGACCTAGAAGCACAAAACAACTCCGAAAAAGAAGATCTTATTTTCAACTTGTGATTCTTTGAATTAGTTGTAACTTTGGATGCTCATTTTCATTCTTGTTGAACCTAGATCTTGTTTATTCATACTTTAATTATTATTCAGTTTATTAGGACCTTGTTTATACCATGCTGTTAGGCCACACACACACTGTAGAGGGGGTGAATACAGTGTATAGTACACTCAAATCGAACTTTAAGAACTTAAGTAACAGAAAACAAACTTTATTGAAACAATAAACTCTGTTACAGTATGGAACTGTTACCTCTCAGTGATGAACAAATATCACGAGAGCTGCTAGGGTTATATAGAATAATAACTTCGATAATGATAACACTTATAGTGTAAACCCTATGCCTGTGTTTATATACTACACAGTTACAAGATAATCGCTAATTGATATGGAATATAATTCTGCTTCCTAAAATATATCAATCAGATATCTTTTCTTCCAAGTATTCCATTCTTCACGGAATTCCTTCTTCATGCATATCTCTTCTTATGTTTATCTCGATCTTCTTTCCTTTAATCAGCTACTGTCCTTATCTGATTGTCCTTCAGCACTTAAGTTCTGATATCTATCTTCTGATGATTATCTCCTGATAATATAAGTACTGATATCCTTAAGTCCTGACTTCCAGTATAAGTACTGATCAACAGTTAAGTACTGATTTATCCTGTTCACGTAAGATCTGAAAGCTAAACATAAAACATATTAGCCATGACATTATCAAATATATCTAACAATCTCCCCCAACTTGTAAATAACAAAATATACAAGTTTAACAGATATTTGATGATGTCAAAAACATTAAGTACAAATGCTTGAGAAATAGACTAGATAACTACAACTTACAGTCCTTAAAGTTTTTACCAATTTCAACTTTTGATAACAACTTCAATCTGTATAAATATCATAATTTAAGCAGTTGTAGATCTTCGACTTGGCTTCTTCATTTTCTGATCTCTCTGATGTCAGGAGTTGTTCTGAGATAGTTCTTCAACAAACATTTCTCAGCATATCTTAGTTCATCAATCATTCTCCTTTTAACACCTTTAAGCTCTGTAGTATCTTCACCAGTTTGAAAGATTGCAGCTCTGAGATCATTAATCTCTGCTTTTCTTAACTCCTGATCTAGTCTTATGACATAAGCTTTGTCAGATTCAAGATTGAATTCAAGTTCCTTAATACCAAGATACGTTCTGATCTGTGCAGTATTAGGCTTCATATCAACAATATCGCCATTGTGATCTCTGTACTTTGGAACATATATGCTGTCAGACTTAACAGAATAAAGCCTTTTCTGTCTCTGAATCTGTTCTTTTAAGTAGTTTGCAGCAGTCTCTGTTATTCTATCATCCACTTGAAGTAAGAAAAGTACATGCTCCAATTCTTCAAAATACTTCAAAGGAATGGCATTTTGTCTTATATGATAAACCCTACCATCTGTCATGAAATACAACATGATGTATTCTTTCAAGTAGGTATGGTAAACCATCTGTACAGATTCCAGTTGATTCAATCTCTCAGGAGTTGCTCCAATACCTGGTTCACTCAAGGAAGTTGGATCATTGGTAGTGTTGTGTACTCTTCTTTCATCATCACTTCCCAGTCCAGTTTTATCTCTAGCTTCCTTTCCAGTAACTACTCTTGCTTCAAAACCACTTGCAGTAGTCTTCAAAGATTGAGTCTATTTTGCTTTAGTGAATCCTGGTAGGAGTGTTTTAGATCTATTTTCTGATATCAAGTTAACTTGAGCACTGTCAGAGGTTACTTGCTTCTTCTGAATATCAGAACTTACAATTTCTTGACTCTGAACAACTTGAGCCATGTCAGAGGTTGTTTTAAGAACTTTTCTTGTAGTCAGAGCAAGATCATCTTTTCCATCAGTAATTTCTTCTTCCTCAGGAGGTACATAAGGCTTGATAGGTTCACCAACCTTTTCTTTACCCTTGGATCTTGGATCTATCTGTGGTTGTGATCTAGCCAAAGTTGCTTCAGTATGTATCCTTTCTTTGATCATAATGCCTTTAGGTTTTGGAAGTAACTTTTTACCAGAAGCTTCAGATTTAGATGTGACTTTCTCTGATTTAAGTCTGGCTTCTTCTTCCTTTAAACTTTCCAAATCCATCCCTGGATTTTCTTGAAGAAATAACTGTCTTGACATTTCCTCATCAAGATCTAGAAGTTCATCAGAACTTATCCTTTTACCAGCAGCAGAACTTATTCTTTTCCCAGTATCAGAACTTGTTCTGTTACTAGCTTGTCTTGATGTAAACCTTCTACCTTGACTATGACCACTACCCATTCTAGAGGTTCCTTGGTCATCTTTTCCATCATCCTTTCCTTGCAGTATCTTGTTGGTTTTACATTTGGACTTAATTACCTTCTCCCCCTTTTTGGCATCAGCAGGTAATAAAAGAGAGATAAGTAGTTCCACTGAGGTCTGGATTTCAGTAAGTTGCGATTGCTGAGAAGCTTGATTTGTCAGAATTTGATCAATCTGAGCTTGTTGCTTCTCTTGAGTTTTCTCAATATAAGCAACCCTGTCAATGGTAGGTTGGAAGAACTTTTTCTTATCAATTTTCCAAACTTGTTCCTGTTTGATAAAGTTCTCCTGAATCTTGTGTAGCTCTGCATGAGTGTTGGAATGAAGACCTTGTAGATGTTTAGTACTCAATGCAGTGACTCTAAGCTGGGTTTTAAAATCATCAGAATTTAACATTTCATCAGCTTTAGTCAAGTGCTCAGCAAGATGTAAAGCATTTGGAACACATGAAACTGAGTTCCATTCCTTAATCCACTCCTGACCTGCAGGAGTTTCACTCCAAGGTACTGGTGCATCCCTGATAACAAACTCCTTTACTAGTTCAGACTTAGGAAGAGTCAGTGGAGGAGTATGTCCTGAAGGACCTGCTTCATCAGCATCTACAGTTGTAGCAGCCTCACCAGTATCTCCAACATTTGCAGCATTAGAACTTAAAGAATCAGCATCTTCTGATAAGACAATAGTGTGAGTAGCAATGGAGGCTTCAACATCCTCTAATTGCTGATCTGATACTAAGTTCTGATCAACAGCCATATCCTGATGCTCACCTAAAATCTGATCATCAGCATCTTGATGCAGAGAAGGTGTTGTTGATAACTCTGGAGTTTGAACAGCATCAATAACAGGTGTTGTAGAGGTATTATTTGCTGTTGGAGCTTCTAAGAAAAGTATTTCAGGCACAACCAGGTTCTGAATATCAATTTTAGCACTTGTGCCTGGATCAACAAGAGACACCGAAGGTGAATTAGCCTTGTCAGATACAGCTTCCTGAGATGGAGTTGATGGAGAAGAAGTGACTGGAGCAAATTCCTTGCCTTGTGAGATCAGAGATTCCTGATCCCCTTCCTTAGCTGCTTCCTCCTCATCATCTGAAACTGGCCTTTGTGCCCTCTGTTTCTTGTACTTCCTTGTTGATTTGGATTCCTTGGGAGTTTCAGGAACTATCATACGTCTAAGCCTCTTGAGAAGCCTAGAACCCCCAATGTCAGAATCCTTCTGAGAAGTTGCTTTCTCAGCTTCAACCACCACAGGTTCTGAAGAAGGAATCTGTTCCTCAGAATCTGATTCATCTCTCAAAGTAAATCTCCTCCTCTTTTGAGGTGTTTGAGGAACAGTCTTTGTTCTCTTTGGCTTAGAGGATGTAGGCTTCACAGTAGGTGCTGAAGAAGAAGATTGAGCAGTCTGTGAAGTGGAGAGATAGGATTTGAGATAAGTTCTGAGGGTAGGTTGAGTAGAATGAGAGGTAGGTACTGAGGTTGATGGATTTTGGTTATGGTGAGTTGGTTGAACATTTGAGTAAACAGATTTGTAAGTAGCAGGATCAGCATTTACCAGAATCTGTTTCACAGACTGAGGGATCTGTAATTGTCTCACCATTGATTTCTTTGTGTCAGCATTTATCAGGTCGTTAAAGTACCTTTTTGCAACCTTAAAAGGTGGGGTTTGAGTGCTGACTAACTGGGGTTCATCAGTACATAATTTCTTAACTCGAAAAAGGAATGCCTATCTTAGTAAATATTCATACAAGTTCTGAGTTATGGACGTCAGTACTTAATCATCAGAACGTGTAACTTAGAACTTGTCCTCAGAATTTGTGCAATAATGATACATTGACTGTTTTATCTAAAATAACATAGACCACCACAGAAATTTTCATCATTCAGATGGAGTGATTAGTGTGTGCATTAAGCTAAAAACAGATAAAGAGTAAAGTCTGATTCACTGCAGTACATCTTAGAAATAAGGCATAACTAAAATTTTGCTAAAGATCTGTCATTGTCCTGAAACCGACTGAAGAATGAGTTTATGCTTGAGTCCACCTCAACTATTTTGTGCTAATTTTATGCATCTTTTGAAATTCTATTTTACAGTGGCTTCTCAGTGTAAGTGAGTCACGACTGTTTATCAGAATTTATGCTATTTTCAGAGTATTTCTCCAGTAATCATAGAGTGTGAAAAGTCACCAAGAAAATATTTTGCTTTTCTGATGCATATTTACTTAATACCAGCAATGCACTGGGGTCGTCCCTTCCACATTTTTACTCTAGATCTCAAAGGAGTACCTGATTTTAATCTTGGATCTTTTTGCTTTTGCTTTTGATAAGAGAGGTCTATCAGCACTTAGTACATTCAGCAGTTTTACTAGTATCAGAACTTAACAGATGAGTAGCATTATTCTAATTTGTGACTTAGTAATAAGATATACAAAGTGAACTTAACTAAGCTCAGTTATCAGAATTTGCTAGTGTCATAAGATTTCCACTGAAATAATTACTTCTTCCATGGAATCATTTGTTTATTGAAGACTACTAGGTCAGTATCTAGCACAATTATCCTCATAGGATTGAATAGGTACTAGAACAGACATATCACTTATCAGAGTTTAGAAATATATAACAGACAACAGTCAGTACTTAAAGACATTTATCAATTAAGCACAGAATACACAATGAGATGAATTCTGTAAATACTGAGCATAAAGTCTGATAACACAGAACAAGTCTAAGCAGATTTAGAGAAGGAACCTGAAACCATTCCAAGTTCATTTACCAATCTTGTAAAAGTAGCTTCACATAATGGTTTTGTGAAGATATCTGCCAACTGTTGATCTGTGGGAACAAAATGCAATTCCACTGTACCTTCATCCATATGTTCCCTGATGAAGTGGTACCTGATGCTGATGTGCTTTGTCATTGAGTGTTGAACTGGATTACCTGTCATAGCAATAGCACTTTGATCATCACAGTAAATAGGAATTTTGAAATATGTTAACCCATAATCCAGTAACTGATTATTCATCCAAAGAATCTATGCACAACAGCTTCTGGCAGCAATATACTCTGCTTCTGCAGTTGATGTGGAAATTGACTTTTGTTTCTTGCTGTACCAAGAAACCAATCTGCCTCCAAGAAATTGGCAGCTTCCACTTGTGCTTTTCCTGTCAATTTTAGCAACCTGCAAAATCTGCATCTGAGTAACCTATTAGTTTAAAATCTGATTCTCTAGGATACCATAATCCTAGAGCAGCTGTTCCTTTAAGATACTTAAAGATTCTTTTTACAGCTGTTAAGTGAGGTTCTCTTAGGATCTGCTTGAAATCTTGCACAAAGACAGGTAGCATACATGATATCAGGTCTACTAGCAGTTAGATAGAGTAGAGAGCCAATCATACCTCTGTAGTCAGTAATATCTACTGATTTACCGGTATCCTTATCCAGTTTTGTTGCAGTGGCCATTGGAGTGGATGCACTTGAACAATCTTGCATTCCAAATTTCTTTAGCAAGTTTCTGGTGTACTTGGTTTGACAAATAAAAGTGCCTTCCTTCATTCTGCTGGACTTGAAGGCCCAGAAAAGTAGCTAAGTTCCCCCATCATACTCATCTGATATCTTGACTGCATAAGTTTGGCAAACTTCTTGCAAAGTTTGTCATTTGTAGATCCAAAAATGATATCATCAACATAAATCTGGACCAGAAGTAAGTCTTTTCCATGGTTGAGGTAGAACAGTGTTTTGTCTATTGTCCCTCTGTTGAATCCACTTTCAGAAGAAACGGAGCTAAAGTCTCATACCATGCTCTAGGAGCTTGCTTAAGTCCATAAAGTGCTTTGTCAAGTCTGTAGACATAATCTGGATGTTTGGTATCTACAAAACCTGAAGGTTGTTCAACATATACCTCTTCCTCCAATTCTCCATTGAGAAAAGCACTTTTCATATCCATTTGAAAGACAGTAAACTTTTTGTGAGCAGCATAAGCCAAAAATATCCTTATGGCTTCTAACCTAGCAACTGGTGCAAATGTTTCATCATAATCAATTCCCTCCTGTTGAGAATATCCTTTTGCAACCAGCCTTGCCTTATTCCTTGTAATTATGCCATCACTGTCAGTTTTGTTTCTGAATACCCACTTTGTACCAACAACAGATCTATTCTTTGGTCTTGGTACTAGGGTCCAGACTTTGTTTCTTTCAAATTCATTCAACTCTTCCTGCATTGCTTACACCCAATCAGCATCTTGAAGAGCTTCTTCCACTTTCTTTGGCTCAGTCTGAGAGAGAAAAGAATTGTAAAGACACTCATTTGAAGTACCTGTTCTAGTTCTGACACCTGCATCAGGATTTCCAATTATCAAATCAAGGTGTATGTGATTTTGTCCACTTCCTTGCAGATGGAAGGTTTTCTCTAGAACTGGATGCTCCCCCATGATCCATGCTATCTTCATTTTTATTTCTGATGCTCCCCCTGAAACTATGCTTTCTGAGTTGGATTCTTCAGTATTTAGATTTTCAGTACTATCAGAACTTGGCTTATCAGAACTTGACGAATCAGAACTTGAAGAGCCAGATGCATGTTCGAATGTTTCTTGAGATGTGGTAGGATTTTGAGTATGCTCCCCCTGCATAGGGGCATCTTCATTTAACGTAGTCACCACAGTTTCAATAACATCAGAGTTTAATCCATCAGAGTTTGCAGTATCAGGACTTAGACTGTCAGGATTTTCAGTATCAGAATATGAGTCTTCATTTTCAAATCTCAGCTGATCATGGTCAACGAAATCTTTAAGACCAGTGATCTTCTTGTCATCAAAAGAGACATTGATAGATTCCATGACCACTTTTGTTCTCAAATTATAGACTCTGAAGGCTTTTGTGGAAAGTGGATATCCAACAAAGATTCCTTCATCAGCTTTTAGAACAAACTTTGATAGTTGTTCAGGATGAGTCTTGAGAACAAAACACTTGCATCCAAATACATGAAAATATTTCAGATTTGGCTTCTTTTTCTTCACCATCTCATATGGTGTTTTTCCATGCTTGTTAATGAGTGTTGCATTTTGAGTAAAACAATCAGTCTGCATAGCTTCAGCCCAGAAATAGGTTGGAAGCTTTGCTTCTTCAAGCATTGTACGTGCAGCTTCAACGAGAGTTCTATTCTTCCTTTCAACAACTCCATTTTGCTGTGGAGTTCCAAGAGCAGAAAATTCCTGCTTTATTCCATGGCTTTTGCAAAACTCTTCCATTATCAAATTCTTGAACTCAGTGCCATTATCACTCCTTAAAATTTTCACAGAATCTTTGACCATTTTATCCAGCTGTTTGACATGATCAATCAAGATAGATGCAGTTTCACTTTTTGTGTGCAAGAAATACACCCATGTGTATCTGGTGAACTCATCCACTATGACCAAAGCATACTTCTTCTTTGCAATAGACATTACATTTACTGGACCAAATAGATCAACATGTATAAGATGATAAGGCTCAAGAATTGATGATTCAGTCTTGCTCTTGAATGAAGATTTTCTTTGTTTGGCTTTCTGACATGAATCACAAAGACCATCAGGAGCAAATACTGTGTTTGGCAATCCTCTCACAAGATCTTTCTTGACCAGTTCATTTATATTGTTGAAATTTAAATGAGAGAGTTTCTTATGCCAATTCCAGCTTTCTTCAATTGATGCTCTACTTAACAGACAGATTGCAGAGCCATCAGTACTTGTTGAAAGCTTAGCTTCATAAATGTTACCACGTCTATATCCCTTCAGAACAACTTTGCCTTTAGATTTACTCACAATTTCACAGTGTTCTTCAAAGAAATCAACATAATAACCTCTGTCACAGATTTGACTTATACTCAGTAGGTTGTGTTTAAGTCCTGAGACCAGAGCTACTTCTTTAATGATGACATTCCCAAGATTGATATTGCCATATCCCAATGTTTTTCCAATATTGCCATCTCCATAAGAAACACTTGGGCCAGCTTTCTCCACAAAGTCTAATAGCAGGGCCTTATTTCCAGTCATATGTCCTGAACATCCACTGTCCAGAACTAGAATATTTTTCCTGTTGCCCTGCAATCACAAAGACCACTAATTATTAGTTTAAAGGACCCAGACTTGCTTGGATCCTTTGGCCTTATTAAGTTTGTTAACATTTGCAGCGGATTTAGCATCAGAGTTTATGTTAACATTTTTCTTATCAGAATTTACATTATCAGACTTTGAATCAGAATTTACACTAGAAGGAACAATGGAAACTTTCTTCAAAGAAGGTTTTATTTGATAATAATCATAGTACAAACTATGATATTCCTTACAAGTATAAATGGAATGCCATAAACTACCACAATGAAAACAAGGATTTTGTGGTTTGTATCTAACTGACTGACTCTTAACTCCTGATTTTGAAGGTAAGGAGTTAATATTCTTATTTTTCCTGCAAAAAGAAGCCAGATGGTTAGAACTTCCACAGTTATGACATGTTTTCCTAGGAGCATCAGGAACAGGTTTATAATCATTGCTTTTATTCACACCTTCCTTTCCATTCCTATTTTTCCTAGGTGATTTTACCTTGTTTGCATTCTTGACATCTTTCAGCTTATGCTTAAGCTGCTTCTTTGTCATTAAGCCTATGTTTACTTCAGCTGTCTTTTCCTGTTTTAGTTTGTCAGAAGTTAATTCCTCTTTAACTTCTGATTTCTCATTATCAGACTTTACAGTTACAAACTTAACAGGTTTTAACTTTGGCTTTTGCTTAACAACAGGCTTAATTTCTTCAGTTCCTTTGTCATTCTTATTCTCTCCATAACCTAAGCCCTCTTTCCAATTTTCACTACTTAGCAAATTTTGAGTTGTTCTGCCAGAGTTAGTCCAAGTCCTGATTATCTCTCTTTCCTTTTCTAACTCAGTTTTTAGAGATTCATTCATTTTTAGCACTTCATCCCTAACATAAAAAGCATCATCTCTATCCTTCTGAGTTTGATGGAATATAACTAACTCTTTTTCTAAGAAATCATTTCTTTTCTTAAAAGCAAGATTTTCAGAAGTTAATCTTTCACATGTTAAGGTTTGATCTCTATAACTAACAAACATGGTTTTAAGATATCTTCTCAACTCATTAATATCATCAGTATGAAAAGCATAAGTAGTCTGGGGTACCTTTGTTTCAGCAGCTTCAGAACTGCTCTCAGCACTTTCTTTATCAGCATTTGCCATCAATGCATAGTTCTCCTCACTTTCAGAGTCTGAAGTGTCTGTCCAACTTTTCTGCTTTGTGACAAGAGCCTTGCCTCTGTCACCCTTTACCTTCTTGCAATCAGGAGATATGTGGCCTTTCTCACCACAGTTATAGCATTTAACATTGGTATAATCTCCTCTGTCAGACTTTCCTCCTCTGCCTTCAGATCTTCTGAAATTCTTCTTATCAGAACTTATGCTTTTTCTGGAAAACTTCTTTCCCTTCCTGAACTTCCTGTATGCAATCTTGGTGATTCCTTTCACCATAAGAGCACACAGCTTCATCATCTCCTCATCAGCATCGGTCTCAGGCAAGCTTTCAGAATCTGAGTCATCATCACTCTCAGAACTTGATGACTCAGTATCAGACTTTATGAAAAGAGCTTTACCCTTGTCTTTCTTTGAGGAAGCTGCCTTGGGGAATTCTTCTTCAGCCTTAAGAGCGACTGTCCTTGACTTTCCTCCTTTCCTCTTGCTTCTTTGTTCCATCTCCAGCTCATGAGTCTTGAGCATTCCATAGATTTCGTCAAGAGTTGTTTCATCAAGATTGTAGTTGTCTCTTATTGTCGTGGCCTTCAAATCCCAGCATTCAGGAAGAGCTAACAGGAACTTAAGGTTTGAATCTTCAAGATCATACTCTTTATCAACCAATGACAAATCATTCAAAAGTTTGACAAATCTATCATATAAATCATTCAATGACTCATTAGTCTTTGAGTCAAAGTGTTCATACTCTTGAGTGAGTATTATCTTCCTGTTCTTCTTAATTGTGTCAGTTCCCTGACACCTTGTTTCCAGAGCATCCCATATCTCCTTAGCAGTCTTGTAGTTGATTACCCTGTTTGACATTACATTATCAATGGCACTATGGAGTAAGTGTCGTACCTTAGCATCCTTAGCAATTGATGCTATGTCTTCAGCAGTATAATCACTCTTCTCCTTTGGTACGGTCATTGCTGCTTCACCTGCAACTGCAACAGCGAGTTTGGTTGGTTTGTGAGGACCTTCCTTGATTCTATCCAGGTATTCTGGATCTGTTGCTTCCAGGAACATGGTCATCCTTACCTTCCATATGGGATATTCAGATGGTCTCAGTATGGGGACTCTGATGGTCTCATACCGACTCTGAATTAGTGTATTTGGTGGTTCCTCAGTTGTGGTAGGCTTAGTTGGAGTTTCTGTGTCCGACATGATTGTGTTTGGATCTTTAACTGTATGTAAGTTAACAGATAGGCTCTGATACCAATTGTTAGGTCACACACACGCTGTAGAGGGGGTGAATACAGTGTATAGTACACTCAAATCGAACTTTAAGATCTTAAGTAACAGAAAACAAACTTTATTGAAACAATAAACTCTGTTACAGTATGGAACTGTTACCTCTCAGTGATGAACAAATATCACGAGAGCTGCTAGGGTTATATATAATAATAACTTCGATGATGATAACACTTATAGTGTAAACCCTATGCCTGTGTTTATATACTACACAGTTACAAGATAATCGCTAATTGATATGGAATATAATTCTGCTTCCTAAAATATATCAATCAGATATCTTTTCTTCCAAGTATTCCATTCTTCACGGAATTCCTTCTTCATGCATATCTCTTCTTATGTTTATCTCGATCTTCTTTCCTTTAATCAGCTACTGTCCTTATCTGATTGTCCTTCAGCACTTAAGTTCTGATATCTATCTTCTGATGATTATCTCCTGATAATATAAGTACTGATATCCTTAAGTCCTGACTTCCAGTATAAGTACTGATCAACAGTTAAGCACTGATTTATCCTGTTCACGTAAGATCTGTAAACTAAACATAAAACATATTATCCATGACATTATCAAATATATCTAACAAAATATATGTAATCACTGCCTAAGGATCCATTAACACATCATAATCACCTACAATATTTATATAATCAAACACAAATACTACAATTAAAACATGAAATACTTTCAAATCAAAATCATAATAAAGAACATCAGTCATACCAGGTTTAGTTGAAGATGGGCTGAATTGCAGAGGCATTGGGTTTTGTTTTTTAACTACACATGATTCGTTAATGTGAGAAACTGAATAAAAATATGAAAAATAGTTTGGTGAAGTTGTATACCTTGATTTGGTTAGGAGTCTTCGTCTTTCGCCATGTATACGAAAACAGCCGTCATATCAAACAAAATATCAAACACTTAGAGTGTATAAAATTGAAATTGTATAAAGTATGTTAAAAAATTTACCCATTCTGTTCAGCAGATTAAAAAATGAAGAATATATCACCAGCAACAAAAATTACCCATTGTCTATCTTCCCGAAACATCAAAAAAATAAATTGATTAAATCAAGATTGAAACAAATCCGAGCAACATACTGATTAAATGAGTAATGCTAACGATTTAAGAAAATACATGGCTTCTATACATATATATATAATAATGAGAAGAAGATTATAATAAAATTATGAATTCAATTTTGAAAAGATGTCAGATATTCAATAGCAAATTAATTCAAAATTATTCAATATTGATTTTGATTTTTGAATTTTATTCTGATTGTTATGGCTTGTAACAAATAAAGAAGAAGAAGATAATGATTATCAAGGAAAGTAGTAATGATTTTTGAATTTGAATTACTGAAGACATGATTTTGTGGATCTGTAATTGATTGGGTATAAAAATAAATCTATTTTAATAATATGTTTGATCTTTTTAATATTGAAAAGTGGTTTTTTAATAATTATAAATATCATTTAAGATATAGATAGTTCATGGATCTTTGCATATTTGTATAGGAATTAATTGATTTATGAAAATGGGTCGACTCACAGATCAAATTTCGAAAAAATGGGTCAAAATATTTACAAAAATGTAATTTTTATTACAAATTTTTGGGTTAATTTAATAGTGTTCATTAAGATATAATAAATATAAAATATGAGGAAAAAGTCAAAAGCGTGAGGGAGGGAGTAGGAAACATAACCTACCACTGCCAGTCTACCACTATCGCATTTTATGAGAACAGCGCTAAAGCAAATACGCCGTTTGGCTTCTTTTCAGGTAAAAAATATTATTTCTTAAGCCATTCTCCGGCTCAATTCTCCATTTGTCAAAAAAGTTGTTGTTCGCTCTAAAATCCGCAAAATAAACGTAGCACCTCACCAAAAACACCTCTACAACGTGGTCAGCTCCATAAAAAAAAACACTCCGTAATATATGTAGAGTCATCAATAATATACGTGTATTCAAATTATATGATATAAACCCAAGTTAATACTCGTTGCCTTCATCTAGATTATAAAAAAATAACGTTTCTCCTTCATACTTATGAGTTATGACGACAAAGAAGATGGAAAGAGAAACAGTTTATCTTTTTTGCTAAGCGGAAAGAGAAACAGTTGTAATAATAAAATGATAGTAGTAGTGCAGTTACAGTATGGAGAATTTCTTACCAATTTTGTTAGTTTTGGTTGGACTTGGCACAAAGACACACCTACTGTGATTATTATTACATGCCCGCTTCTTTGTCTACCAAATTTTTGTGGAGAAACCACGTTATCACGTGCTCTTAGCCCCCCCCCCTGTCTAATGAAAATGCCAACATTTTATATTTAAGCTATGTCACTGAATAACATAAGTTATAATTGTTGGGCCTAACCCAGTATTAATGAGTTTAAATTTACGCAACAATGAACTTTACGCTCAGTATTTAAAAGTATTTCCTTTCAAAATATTTTTAGATTGCGCCATTCTTCTAGCAGTACATTATAGCTTATGAAATTAAGGAAATCTTAATGAGGACTAGGCTTTGTATTCATGTATGTGCTAATGTACACAAAGAGAGACAATATTAACTAACTGAGCTGGTAGTAGGAGCGCCTCAGACATGAAGTTTCATTAGATAAAAAGTTAACACAGCCAGTTAAGTCTTTTATCTATGATTCATGAATCTGTCTGCAAAGAAATGTTTTGATAGAAGACGGAATTTCCTGGTCATACAAGTCCTAACACAAAAAGTTTGAATTCGACCTGCTTGCTGGATTGTAGCCTCAGAAGTTGGTTACATTAGAAGCAGGATCAGTTAATGGAGGGTCTCTCAAGGACAGGAGCATGTAAGGTTTAGCCTGGCATCACAACAAGAAAGTTCAAATTGCCACGGAAGGTATTCCCTGAAATTACAATCTTAGGTGGCAAGACCTTCCTAACAACATTTTCGAGAGGACCAAGGAGATTGAATGATATTGATGGAGCTGTTGGAGTCCATATATCATGCCTTCATTTTTTGCCTTGGCATCATCTTCACCTGCCTCCAAATAGTCTTCAATAGTAGGATCAGATTCTCCTTCTTCCATAGACTCATCCAACAGTTTTACAACTAAAATGATGATCCTCCAGGACTACCTTTAAAAGTTGGGTCAGAGCAGAGGACAGTTCCCTTACTCATGCACATGGAAGATAACAATGCATCTGTCACAAACATGACAACATTACTTTTAATTGCTGTGCTGCAAGTTTTTTCGTGTTAGCATTAGAATTAGGAACATTAACTTCATCAACTCTAGTGTTAATTTCTTTAGTGATCTATTGATCTCTTTTGTGATAGACTTTTGGTAGCTGGCCAAGTCAATAATGGCATCATAGGATCCCAAATATCACTAGAAGTATCATGAGGACATCCTGAAATGAGGTGCCAAACGTTTTGCAACAACATCAAAAAGAGGGAAGGGAAGGGTAAATTATTCTAACTTGAACATTAGGCACGCCTGCTCCATCACTTTAAACAAGGACCATATATCGGAATATAGTTTTAGGTACACGTCCCATAAATCTTTGATAGCAACATACTGAATCTTTCGATTTGCCTATGATACCAAATAATACGACACTATTGTTTTGTTTGAAATATATGTTTCTAACATTTATCTTATAATACTACATACTTTTTTATGTTTTGAGCATCATTAAATTTTTGAGTATATTAAGTTTTGATTGTTTCCTCATTGCTGCAGTTGGAAATTACATCTCGAAGAAGGTATCTGGCTCAAATAACGGCTTAAGAATTAATCATTTTTTCTGGTATAACACCGGGCTGATCCATTATTAGCCATAATTAGCTACTAATAACATTGTATCATGGATCCTGGCTACAAAATTTCATCGGTTGTAGAGTGAACAATCCAGGATTATCCGATTCTCCTCATCCTTCCATACATACTAGATTTGGTTTTGGAAATTTGACAGAAGAAGCTTCCTTGACTCATTCTCAAATCATTTCGATTGTGAAGTCGCTACATTATTGAATGATTTACAGAAGCAGGATAGCACAACGAATAATCATTTGTTTCAGGTTCGGAAGCCAGTCCGTCATGCCACTCTTTGCACGAAAATTGCTCTTCTTAACGCCCCTACTACAACTCCCCATTGTCTCCAGGTGCAAAGTCAGTTATAGAGAATGACAATAATGGTGCTATAACATGGAACCGGGTGAAAGGAGGCCACAGGCCCAAAGATATTTCAATCCCAGCCTTTTTAGGCATCCCGTGGATCCGGTCATGGAGTATGAGAAGCTATCCGTAAGGAAACATCATATATAAAATCAACAGAAGATGCCATTCTGCAACTTTAGCTACAAACAATCTAAATCAGTTGTTGCATTTCTAGATCTCTATCGGTAGACAGGCTTGATGATTTGAAAAACTGATTGAATCAGCTAGGATCGTTGTTTACATTGCCAAAGAGCCAATCCAGCGTCTTGGTGCTTACATAGTACAAGGGCTTGCTGCAAGGGAACACGAAGCCATAAGATTTGCTTACTGAGCTCTGGTGTGCAGATAGCTGGAAGGAAAAAAATTGCTTTTGTAAATGCATATCTTGTATGACATCTGCCCCCAACTAAGGTTCAGTTACATGACAGCAAACGGTGTGATGGCATATCTGAATCTGGTAGAAATGAGGAGCACATTCACATAGGTTGTTAATCAATTTAACAAGCACTTGAAGTTACACAATGCACTTAGTAGAGAAGTTTGTTCCGCGGTTGAGTTGTCATGCAATGCCAATTTCCAATTTCTTTCGGAATGCTACAAAGTAAATGCTAATTGGTAGGAGTGACTAGTGAGGCCAGGGAAGCATTATTTGTCGTGAATATATATGCTTTCAGTACTTCACCCATACTCTAGATGAGAGTGTTGATGTGAACATCCCTAGAGATGGGGCTTTTGAGGACATTGAAGCCGCTTTAGTAATTATTTTGGGGGAACATGAATGTAAATTTGTAATGAGAGGAAGAGGACGGCTTGCAGTAGAAAAAATGATAAAAATATCTTTTTTTTTAAAGTTTGTAACAAAAATAACTCTTTTTAAAATTTTTGACCAAAATACCCGTCTAATATGCAATTTTCAATTGGGTATTACTAATACGCATTTTAAAAATAGGTAATTCGTATTAAAAAAAGTTGAAAAAAATAAAATAAAAACAAAAATTAAAAAGAGATACACACTCACAAAATACGTATCACTCATTTGATTCTGGTGATACGCATTTGTGACATGCATATCACATGTTCTGCTCTTTTTTATTTTTATTTTTATTTTTTTTATTTCTTTTATATAATACCCATTTTTCAGATACGTAATAGATTTACTCATTTTTAAAATGCGTATTAGAAGAGTATTTTTGGCCATAAACTTCAAAAAGTTATATTCTTGTTACAACTTTTAAAAAAAGAGGTATTTTTGGTTATCAGCGGCAGAAGTATTATTACTCTCGGAGATGATGCTGTGGAAAGACCCAAATCTTATTCCAACCACGTTTTGCTTTTGCACTTGTAATAAGATGAAGAGAATCATGTTTTTAACAGTCAATGAAGATTACAAGTTTGTAGTTTGCAAGTTGTTAGGGATTGTGCATGGTTTCATCATTGTACAAGCAATACATCCTGGTTGCTAGATAATGTATTAGCATATTTGTGTCATGACACCGGCTGTTACACTTGCCTTTCACTAATGTTCTTTATATATATATATATATATATATATATATATATATGTTTTTTTGCTAGGTTAATTTTCTTTATAATAGACTAGTTAGCCATTCATGTTGAAAAGCATCCTTGGGCAAAACATTAGCTGTGTTCATTATATGAATTCAGCAACTGAAATCTCAACAATTATAAATTTGGCATTACATAAACAAATTATGCGACAATTTTAGATTTTTTTCTCATTAAAAAATAAAATTGGTATTTGGCACGTGTGTTTACAGCTTTATTGGTTAAAGCTAGCTGCTTTTATCCGGGAAATATAAATAAAGATTCCCCTTTAAAACGGATTGCATTTGCTTTTATGCTCAGTTTATAAATCCTTCTTTTCTCTAGTTTGTTCAAAGTGTTCCATTCATTTTTAGCAATTTCTTTTACTTAGAGAGACACTGTGTCATGACCACGTCAGTGATTTACAATAGTTTTTTTAATTGTTTTAATCGTGTCAAATTAAAGTCTAATTTATTTGAATTCGAGTTTTTCCAATACTTGGTAAAGGCAAGTCGAGTTTTCGACTCGAACCGGATCATATCAAATTTTGATCTAGACAAATTTGAAATTTATAACTCGATCGAGTTCAAGCTCAAACTTGAGCCTGGACTTACTATTTAATCCAGTTTGAACTCAAACTTGAAACTGTATGCCATCTTAGTCGTATCTGTTAGAATTAGAATTGTTGGTGTGGCAATATCTTACCAAGGCGATGTCTCGATCCAAGCGGAAGTATGATGTGACTGGAAACTCGGGATCATATTGGCTTAACTCGTTTACAATTCTAGTTATTTTATATTTGTCTATAAAATTTAGATAAATTTAAAAATATGTGTATGCAAAATAAAACGAACATTGAAAATAAATTCTTCTTTACAACAAAAGTACCCTCTTTTTAATCTCAACTTACATGAATAACAATAATAATCCTAGTTTTAGGAGGGGACTTGCTAAGAGCAAGTTCAATAGTATTCTAGTATATTTGTTATAAATATTATAAAATATTAACTTTTAGTGATTTAAAATTTAATTTTGAATTTCAACTCCAACAATAATCCTTATCTTCCTTTTTTATTATTATTATATTAATAAATCTGAAAAGATATAGACAAAAAGTGGAACAAAAAGAGAGAGAAATGTAAAAAAAAGAGAAATAAATTTTTTTATTGCTAAAAATATTTTAAGGGAGCACTAAAAATTCCTTAAAGATAAAAAATGAAGCCCATGTCTCGGTGATATAAGAAATTATTAAGACACTGTTGAAGTGTCATTTTTTATCAAAATCCTTATAATTGAACTTAAGAGGTCTCGTAAGGGAGCTGTTGGACTTGCTCAGAATTAGCTATCTGAGTTGCTATTAGATCAGAAAAACGTATACTTATTTGTATAGAACTAAGTTTGACTCTTCATGGATCCCGCATCCCAAATCAAAGAGGAAGAATATCCAACTTAGAGAAGGGACAATCAGCGAATCTCTTTGAGGAGGCCTATTTGGTTTAAATTATCCTGTAAGATAAAGATTGAATCAGTATAATAAATCCATTAAAAATGAGTAACGATAATGATAACAATCAACACTTGAAGTTTTGACCTCTTAAAGGGGACAAAAATTAAATTTATGGAAATTGAAAAAGTTGAAAATTAAATCAAGCGTCATTCTTTATTAATATATTCCTAAACTTTGCTAGCAAAGAAAAAAGCAAATTACATTAAATACCCTCTCATCCAAAAAAATTATACTACTCTATGCCCATTTTGGTAAATATACTTTCAGCTATGGATAGTCCAACTTTAAATAGGTAAACCAGCTCTTCTATTTTTACATTTTTTTGGGTTAAAAGATGGATAATCCGGTTTCATGGATAAAACCCATGTTTATTAATGTAAAATCATATCAAATATTGTGTAACAAATAACAAGATCATGTCTAAGATTACTCCTCAATTTAAGTTACATTCAAATTCAAAATACACTAATGCTTCAATCAAGTTTAAACATATAATTCAAATTCAAATGTATTCTTTCTTCATATCAATTAACAGTACATCAGTTACGATATTTGATTTTTTTGGATTCTATGACACAGTAGCATATTGCCATGATTGAAGAGGGTAATCCAACTGCACAGAAATGGCGAAACAATGGTCCATTATCTCCTTCTTCTGCACAGAAAGGTAGTACTCTCTTGCCCGTGAAAATCATATTCGAATTATCATGTTTTGAATTTGTTTATGGCATGATCTGTTGTAGGTTCTAGGAGAAAAACAACCAGCCAGTTGTTTACATTTTCAGTTGGTAAAGAGAACTCTTCTATTAATTCTAAGGTTCCTGAGAAATACAATCACAATGTTCAAGGATCTTCTGTTTCAGTGTGTAACTCATGTTCTGTTTTTGTAGCAATCTTAAATGATCTAATTCGTATTCTGTTTTTGTAGGTATTAAACGAAATCCTCTTGGCCTGTTGTCTCAGACATATTCATCAAAAGGTTTGGGTCTGATCTAATTCGTGTTCTGTTTTTGTAGGTTTGGGTATTCATCAAAATTCTCAGCATTATTAACTGAATTTTTGTAGGCTTGGATGAACGCTTCTTGCATGCCAACCACTCTGGAACAACTCAATTAACAGGTTCCAGAAAGGAAGGACATGTGAACCATGAATCATCATCAGGTTTGTTGGACAATATGTTGTTTACAATTTGTTTGCAAATTAATGATCTTCCTCCAATTTACAATAGGTCATAAGCAAATTTGTTTACAATAGGTCATAAGCGAATCTCTCCTGGATCATTGTCTCCTTCGTCCGCTCCTAAAGGTCTGCCATTTTTTAAACGTAGTAATGCAACTAACCTAGATTAATTCACAAATCAAACTAACAAAACATTTTGAGCATATTTTCAGTTTCGAGGAAAAAAACTCTGCAATCTTCTGAACAATCTAAATTGTTCAGTCAACGTTCACTTGATGAGAATGCAGACCCCAATATTTAAGCATCAATTAAAAACGGTAAATATAGTATTCCATTCACTTGCATTTTTGTTTGCCAACATATATCTTGACCGTTCACGAATGTTGCACAATATTTGTATGTTAGGTTTTCTCCGTCATGCAAGTAATCTTGCAGTTACTACTACACCATCACAACGAATGCTTAATTTATTTGAATTAACACCTCAATCTGGATTGACGCACATAAACTCATTGGCTAATCCATATAGTCCTAAACAGTCAGCGTCTTCAGGTATAACTATTACTTTTCAAAAACTTTATAACTTTCAGATAGTTAGTAGTAGTACATTTAACATTTTCATCCATGTTTGTCAAGTCTTGCAACAAAGTCCAGTAGCTCAAATAATACAGAATAGGCCAACAATGGCTAAGAAACACAATATGTTTGAGCTCCCTGCATCTAGGATAATACCAAGCAATAATCCAAACTTAAATATGAACGATCCACTTCATTTTGGTAAGAATTTACGATCCCCGTCAAAGTTACACAGTAAAGACAAAAAGGCGCAGATTGATGCTCACATTATTGAAAATTCTGCCATGGCTAAGAAAAAAGAACGACGAAATACAGTATCAGTTACAATTCCAGAGACTGAGGATCTTGGTATTCCACTACCAGGTCGTTTCAATATTAATATATTAATTATTTTATCTGTAGTTCTTTCATTGTTTTTATATTGATATTGTTAAATTTAAAAATTGTCTGCAGACTGATTTCACCGTAATGAAGGTTAGTTATGTCTGAATATCTTTTTATTTTTAAAGGCATTTATTTTAGCATGATTTTTGTTTTTTCGGCAATTTTTCTCGAAGTGAGTGTTTGATACAGAAGAAACCTCTGCAAGCAGAGTAAATTTGATGGATGCTTTCAATGATGCAAGTGATGTAGTACTGGAAGATATGCCGGAATATGAGCAATACGTAACTGGTAATGTCACATTCACAGATTGAATATTCTTCGGATAATTTGGGAAACATCCATGAAAGATGAATGTTGATAATTTTACATCCTGAATTTTTTTACAGATGATGAACTTGATGCAACTGAACGCCAAGGTGAAGATTTATCAGACTGTAACGATGAATATATAGATGAGGATTTAGGTATATGGAAATTCAATTAATTCACCTATCCACTTTATACAAAGAAATTGATGAAAACATATACTAACCTTTTTAAATATTTTTCCAGATTTTTGGAAAGGATACATGGATCTTGGACCACCATCGAAAATATGTGAAAAATGTAAAGCAAGGATGTGGAATGAAGAGAGGAACAACAAATCAAATAAAAACAGTCCACCTATATTCTCAATTTGTTGCAAAAATGGTCAGGTTGAACTTACTAAAGAACGCCCTCCTCCTCCTTATCTTTACTATTTGCTTTGTGGAGGTGAAAAGACTGCTCATTTCCTGAAAAATATAAGGACATACAACTCCTTATTTCAATTTACCTCACTTGGAGGTAAAATAGATCGTAAAATCAACAATGGAGGAGGTCTGTATTGCTTTAAGCTGAATGGTCAAAATTATCATCTGATTGGAAGTCTTAAACCAAAGGAAGGACAATCACCAAAGTTTGCTCAACTCTATGTGTATGACACTGACAATGAAATCCAGAATCGGATGGACACGGTCCCTGGATCTGATGGTCTTGATCCATAGATCGTCGAAGGACTCTTAAAGATGTTGGATGGGAATAATAAGCTCTCTGAAGGATTCTGTTATGCACATGATCGCCTTAATATTCCGGATACAGATGATTTTAGTTTGATTCTGGTATCTTCAAAATCTGCATCCGGCAGAAAAAATCAGGTTGGACCATCCAATGAAGTAGCTGCATTAATTATTGGTGACAGTGATAATACATGTCCATTCAGAGACATTGTAGTTGAGACAAAGCAAAAATTTCTTAAGAGAGTTTATGAAACATGCAAGCACTTCATGTCTCTGCGGTATCCGTTACTTTTTCCTTATGGTGATGATAGATTTCATCTTAATATACCGTTGAAGAACAAGAAGCAGAATGTGCCTGCTGAAGCGGTTAATGATCAACATCCTGACGTAACCAGATACCGAACTACAGTTACAATGAGGGAATACTATGCCTATAAGCTTATGATACGTCCTGATGAAGGTATTATCCGTTACATTTTAATTCATGTTAAATCCAGGGAACTTTTTTTTCATACATTATACTATTTATGTTGTTTTAGGAATTAATCTACATCTTGGTGGTCGTCTTTGGCAATAATTTGTTGTCAACGAATTTGCTGCGGTAAAACAGTACAGATTGGACTGGATTAGAAACCACCAAAGCACCATTCGTTCTGATTTGTACAGGTCTATTCGTGATTCTCTTACTAAAGGTGATACAAATCCTTGAAACATTGGTAAGAATATCATATTACCAGCAACCCATACAGGTTCTCAACGGTACATGAACCAGTATTTCAAAGATTCTTTGGCTATTTGTCGTACGATTGGACATCCATCATTATTCTTGACAATGACATGTAATACTCAATTGCCGAAAATTAAACAAATGATGGAATATCTTCCCGGAGTGGATGTAGCTAACAAACCTGATGTGATAGCTAGAGTGTTTAAGCTGAAACTTGATCAACTCCTAGACCTTATAAAGAATAAGAACTACTTCGGGAAATGCATTGGAGGTTAGGCATAATTTTTTAAGTTCGCATGACACACACTCATTATGCCTAAACAAATTTTAAATTTAACAGTAGTCTTTTATGCATTTAACACGATTTTTTTATTTTTTTATTTTTAATATCAGTTATGCATGTTATTGAGTTCCAAAAGCGTGGACTTCCTCATTGTCATATGTTAATATGGTTGCACCCGCAAAGCAGACCACAAAATGTGCAACAGATTGATCAATTGATATCTGCCGAAATACCAGACAAAAATATGGATCCTATCGGCTACAACATAGTTCCAGCGCATATGATACATGAATCATGTGGTAAAGATTTTTCTTATTCTTCGTGTATGGTGCAAGAAAAGTGTGGATGCCATTTTTCTAAAAAGTAAGTGTGTGTTAAAAATATTGTGATCCAAGCAATGATTTTAATTTTTAATTGAATACTGCAATTTATCATATACGCAGAAACATGCATCGCTTAATTTAGTCTTTTTTGTCTGCTTAAAGGTATAACGCGGACACTTTCTTCGATGATTGTGGATTTCCTGTGTATCGTAGAAGGCAGACTGAAGCAAGTGTTTTGAAGAAAGGAGTTTTTCTTGACAACCAGTATGTTGTACCATACAATAGAGATTTGTTGTTGCGCTTTCATTGTCATATAAATCTCGAGGTCGGTAACTCCTCGCGATCTTAGAAATATCTTTTTAAATACTGCTTGAAAGGTCATGATACTGACACAATGCTTCTTAGAAAGAAAAATAAAAAAGATACACCGGATGAAATGACTACCAAAGTAAAGTCAACGGATGAGATCAAAAATTTCCTTGATGGTCGTTATATATGTTCGTCGGAAGCAGCTTGGAGATTGTTAGGTTTTGACATACACCATCGTTTCCCTTCTGTTGAGCGATTACTGGTACACATGGAAGATGAGAAAAGTGTTCATTTAAGCCACACGATGATCTTGGAGATGTTGCTGAAAGAGCCAAAATTCGATTTTCCAAACTTGAAGGCTGGTTTGAAGCAAATAAAACTTTTCCAGAGGCAAGACAATACACTTATACTGAATTTCCAACATATTTTACTTAATAGGCAGACTTATGTAAGTGGAAGCCATGATAACGTGGTCAGGTGTTTGGTCGATTATTAGACGTTCACTCGCATTCCGGTAAAACATTTTTTTTGAGGATGTTACTAATGCACATCAAAGGTGCCACATCATACCAAGATCTCAAGACTGTCAATGAATTTGTTCATAATTCATTTCAAGAAGCGTGTGACGCACTTGGACTTCTAAAGGACGATAGATAGTGGGATGTTGCTATGTCTAGAAAATGCAGTCCATGCAATGCCACGTCAACTCAGGCAGTTATTTGTGCATATATTATCAAACAATCATGTTGCTGACCCTTTAAAACTATGGGAGAAACATTGGGAATCCATGTCTGAGGATATTCTGTTGACCAGAAGATGAATAACCAACAACAATGAACTACATCTTAATCAATCAGACATTCAGAATTTTGCTTTGGCAGGTATCTTCTAAATTGGTTATACTTCAACAAAATTCATTTTTAAAGGTATACGATACAGTTAACCTATTAATCTTTTCATTAATTCCTATTTATAAATACATTGCATGAATTGAAAAACTCTTTAACGATGTTGGCAAAAGTTTTAAAGATTACAACTCGATGCCTTTTCCTGATGACAACTTTATGCATGGACTCGATAATAGATTAATGTCTGATGAACTTTCTTACAACAAGGAACACGAGCATGATGAACATGACAAACTTTATAAATCACTTAATAAAGAGCAGCTTCATGCTTACGCTTCTATTATTGACACTGTTGAAAATGGCAAAGGAGGTATTTTCTTTGTATACGGCAGTGGAGGATGTGGAAAAACTTTCCTGTACAATACTCTTTATTGTAAACTACGTAGTGTTGGAAGGGTAGTTCTTCCTGTTGCCACTTCCGGCATCGCAGCTTTGCTGCTTCCCGGGGGAAGAACAACTCATTCAAGGTTTCACATTCCGTTGAAGGTTGATGAGTACTCGGTTGTCGGAATCAAGCATGGTACTGAACTTGGTGAATTATTGAAGCAGACCAGTTTGATTATATGGGATGAAGCTCCCATGCAGCACCGACATGCTGCTGAAAGTGTTGATCGCAGTTTACGAGATATTATGACATCATTGGATCCTGAAAGAGCCAGCCTACCATTTGGCGGTATAACTATTATTTTTGGAGGAGACTTTCGGAAAATCCTCCCTGTGATACCAAAAGCTTTAAGAGCACAGGTTGTGAGTGCTTCTTTAAATATTTCAAAGATATGGGATCGTTGTCGGGTATTCTTACTAGAAAAAAATTTGCGTCTTTCCTCTGGGAAAACAGAACAAGAAAAACATGAAATTGCAGAATTTAGCAAGTGGGTGGTACTTGATGTTGGTAATGGTACTCTTCCTAATGTTCATCCAGATGATATGATCAGTGATCCGGAAGTAGTGATTCCGGATAAATTTCTGATTAGAGCAAGAGAGAACCCACTAAAGGATGTTGTTGACGTAGTTTATCCCGATCTTGCAAAGAACATAGAGAATGCTGACTATCTGAGGGAAAGATCAATTCTTACTCCAACGAATGCCATTGTGGGTGATATAAATTCATACATTCTTGATCAGGCTCCAGGAAAGGAGCACTCTTATTTAGTCAAGATTCCTTGGTAGACAGTGAAGGTGATAACAATGATTTTGGCTTTTCCAATTGAATACTTGAATTCCATTAATATGCCTTGCCTGCCAAAACATTATTTGAAAATTAAAGAAGGATGCGTGATTATGCTCATGAGAAACCTCAATCAGATCATGTGACTTTGTAATGGGACAAGAATGATTGTCAAAAGGTGTTTGCCCAATAGTACAGTATGTGATATACTTACTGGTTCTCAAGTTGGAACAACTCACATTATTCCACGGATAGAAATGGAACCTTCAGATACTCAATGGCCATTTGAGTTCAAAAGAGTTCAATTTCTAGTCCAGTTGTGTTATGCTATGACGATTAATAAGAGTCAGGGACAGTCGCTTCACAAGGTTGGACTTTATTTGCCGAGATCCGTGTTTACACATGGACAACTTTATGTTGCTGTATCGAGAGTTACTTCTCCTTCAGGCTTACATATTCTGATTGACAGTGACAGTGGAGGATATACAAATGTAACGGCTAATGTAATTTTTGAAGAAGTTTTCTACAATTTTCCGAGCAAAGATAATCAAAATCGGTAACTGCACAATTTGCATTTATCTCTAATAACAACTTTTGTTAAAGAATATCGTGCTAATTTATAGGGTGGATATGTATTACTTAATTTCCTAATCTTTAAGTTATTCATAATTTCCTTATTTAAAGCCTAATTTATAGTAATGTGAAATCGATATTTGATCTTCCATATGTAAAGTATTTATATTGAGATTTGAACATAATTCTTCCACTTTTTACATATAGTGTTGATCAATATTTCTCTATCTTTCTACGAATCGTTAAAAAATATGTTTTATTTAACTATACATTTAATTTAGACAAAATAATCCATTTTGAGATGCCTCCATACACTAATCAAAATTAAACAAAGCAATCGAATGTAACATGATTTCAATTGACAATGCATAAAAAAATTTACAACATTCATAAAATGACAAATAAACGGAGTATAATACTCGCACTTAGCAACATACTTTGAAATACTTGATAGAATTAGAACATAGTTTATGGTAATTTGTCAAATGCCAGAGTAATAGAAACCTTCACAACGTCTTTTCGAAATACCGTACATGACAAAAGCAAGTTCAATCAACTTAAGAGATAGCTGGTTACTTAATTTCTACCGGAAAAGCTAACAAGAAATACGACAACATCTTCTTCCAAAAGGGTGAAAACCAGAGTTTCATTCAAAGATACATGGTTATCTCTTGCAAACTGGTTTCATCCTCCTGACATCCTAAAAGTTCTGCCGGATATCATAATCGCAACACTCCATTCACCGTCTGGAGTCCTCTGGACAACTCTGTCGCCAACTTCGAAAGACCGATTTCGTGGACTGATGTGTTTTGGGATATATTACAAAAAGAGAGTTTTTTATGAAATTGATCAATCCAACACAATATCAACAGCGAACTATAATTATTATTTACAGAATATTAGTATAATACAAACACTATGATGTTACATCGAACTATATTATTAACAGATTTATACGTTTCACGTACCGGTCCATAAGTTGTGTTGTCCACATTAGATTGGCTCATCACAGCAGTAAAATTGATAGGATCAATGTTTAATCCTGCTTGCTGTATTCCTGCTGCAATGTGCTCCACGCCAGCCTCCAGATCAAGCTCATCGTTCTCTGGTTCCTCAGGTTCGATATCATTTTCCATTTCTGTCACATTCAAATAAACATTGATTAATCAATTTAAGTAAACAATGGTCATATTAATTATATCTAAAAATATAATTGAGCAAATTGATAGATGAAAATAGATAGATTTGCTGCATAATGCAAATTGAGAATTTAAAAAGAGTGCAATGACCTGTATCACTTGAACGGTTGTCCATCAGCATAACTTCGACGTCTGAACTGTTAAATACCATGATTAAAAGTTCCCATTGCCAAAGTAAGTAAGTAGGATTTTATCAGACTCGGTTAAACCATAGTCATCCATAAGATCCTTATGCCATATATTTTCTGAATATTTAGGAAACGGATTCCGTCATACTGATCTCCATTTCTCAGAAAAATGATAAATTAAGTGTAAGCACTTTTCCAAACTGTCTCCAGAATCGTCCCGGAATTGGCTGAAAAACACAGAAATGTTAAAGCGCATTATACAACCTAGGAAATATAATCCAACAAATAAATATTATGGTAGCTTTACACTAAAATTAATATTTAAAATTTTAAAAATCATATAAAATCTTAAAATTTAGTTACATGAACACTTGCTGACAAAAAAACACAGAAAATACTGGTTTTCAGTTACTTACTATTTCTCCGAATTTTAATTTCCTCACTGTTGAGAAACACAAGTATTTTCCATCCAAACCCATTTGTGAGATCTGAAATTACAATTTAATTCAAATTACAGGTTGAAAAGTATACTACTATAATAAAGAAGGTAGGGGTGTGCACGGTTCGGTTCGGCTTGGTTTTTACCGAAAACCGTTACCGAACCGTGTATGTCGGTTCAGTTCGGTTCGGTTTCTAGCTACTAACCGTAACCGAACCGTTCGGAACGGTTATTTTCAGTTCGGTTAACTGTTTATCGGTTTCGGTTTTTTTCGATTTTTATTTTTTTAAAAAATAATTATTTAATATAATACTAAGAATATTTATAGACGTTATTTAATATAAATCTAAGAAAATTAGTTGTTTAGTATAATGTAACAAACAAGTAGTATCGTTAAATGAGGGATTCGTATTGTTGAATTAATAGAGCTATAATATTAATGACTATCGAGTAAGGGCAAGTGCAAGTAAATGACTATCATGATCCATGTACAGCCCAACAACAAAAGGTTTTAAAAATTTTATATAAATTTGGCAAGTATCATATACTCATATTTGTATAAAATAGATAAGTAAATAAATATATATTAAATATTTTAAAATAATATTAGCGGTTCGGTTTTTCGGTTCGGTTTTAAGGATAAAACCGTAACCGTTACCAAACCGCCCGATCGGTTCGGTTCGGTTACGGTTTTTTTCGGTTTTTGTCGGTTTCGGTTTTTTTGGTGCGGTTTTTGGTTTTTCGGTCCGGTTTCAGTTTTTCGGTTTTTGTTTGCTCACCCCTAAAAGAAGGTACAAATATGATTGAGTTTCGGAATTGAGAATGAGAAAGTCACCTTGATCATAAAACGTGCCACATGGTATAGTTCGATTCAGGAAATAAATCACCTCACTGAAGTCATCTTTCAAAAAACTTGTAAAGAACTTTCCATCTCCATTATAAGAGAAAATCATTATGGATCCAAACAAACCACGGAAATCCCTATTAAATTCTGACATATGACAAAGAGATTGTTCTGTTTTCCTTAATCGAACATGTGACTCATGTCCATTGGCTATTTATATTATAACAGTTCCCGGTATCTTTGACCAAACAGCCGTAATGAAACTTTCCGGTAGCCTCTGCAAAAGGATTAAAGTTTTTTATAATTTAATATGGCATATGTATCAAAGACTTAATATATTTCGAACATAATAAGCAGTAAAAGAAATCTCACCACGAAATCAACCTCTCTGTCCTCTCTAAATCCCGACAGAAAAACAAGGAATGAAGGATAGTCCTTGCTATAGTACTTGAGCTATAATGTAAAACATAAATTATAGAATAAAAAATTCAAGTTGATTTGTGAAACCGATCTTACGGTTAAATGAGGTTAAACTATATATATACATAAAAGGACTGTTAAAGAATGGAAATAATAGCTTTACTGACGATGTTTGAATCTTCTAGTAATTTTATGTTTGTTCGTCGTGCTTCCATTTGTTCACGGGTATCGGTCATATACATATTGAGTAATATATTAGATTATTAACTGATTAAACATTATATGAATCTAATCCCAAACTGTTCACCACTTTGTACATTTGTCTACTTCTCTCGCATAAGAGTTTTTTACAACAATTAACTGTAATCGTCTTAATACATATCACAAGTACAAATATTAGTATACAAATTCTACAATATACATAAGAACTTAAACATACAGACAACATATAAAGATGCAGAACATACATAATCTACAAACATACATAACAGAGTGTATACAAACAATACTCACAATACTCACTATTTTTCAGTGATAATCTAGCCCGTGCATACAATACTCACAACTTCAATCCTATTGTCAATACCAATTAACAATATTCATGGGTCAATACAATACATTGAGCAATTATACAAACTTATTGATATTACCGAACCAGATGAAGTTATATCAAACTCAATTAGTGACAAAATTGAGTGTTAATTGAAAGATAACCCTTGAAGAAACGCAAACCTGATTAATCGAAGTGAAATTTGTTCGCTCAACCGTTTTTTCCCTCTTTTCCCTCTTTTCCAGTCGTTTTCTCCTAGATCTGCATGCAACGGTTTTGTGTCCCAATGTTTTGGGATATAAATATGTAAGATATTTTAAAAGTAAATACAAATATAAATATGTAAGTTAGTTTAAAAACAAATATAAAACATGTAAGATATTTTAAAAATAAATGTAAATGTAGTTTTCTCAACTAACATAAAATCTTTGTCATTAATGGATTTTACTGATATTGTAATTTTAAAAAATATAGGTCAAATTAATATTCTAAGGATCGTAATATTTTCATCATTATCAACCAAAATGAACCAAAAGGAGAAGTATCAAGTAGACTACAGTACGTTTAAATTAATATGTGAGATTATTTAAATTATTTATTATATTTTTAAATAACACTTTATTATTTGATATATAATAAAAATATATTATGAATATCCTATATTTTTAGATGTAATATAATTTACTCAACTAACATAAAACCTGTGTCATTAATGGATTTTATTGATATTATAATTTCAAGAAATATACATTACAATCAGATTAAACGGATATGTTATATAACCGCGGTAGAACGTAATATTTTTTTATCATTATCCACTCAAATGAACAAGAAATGTTGAACTATAATTTAATAGAACAAAAAGTGCTCAAAAACTTTCTATGATTAAAAAATTACTTGAAATAAAATAATATAAATAAAATATTCAGAAAGAGTTAGGTGGCTGCTTATTTGTATCATCTCCAATTTTCACTGTTTCTACATGTTTGTACAATGTAAATGCAACTATTATAATACGACCGACAATATGATATTATTAATATCTCAAGAATTTAAATCAATAAATTAAAATTAAATAAATTAAAATTAATTTATTGGAGTCCATAATAATCATTATTCTGATTGCTGTCTGTTGTTGGTTTGTATCCATTTTGTGTGTTTTCTCCATAGATTACGATTGAAATGCAACTATTATATTACAACTGCCAATTTGATATGTTATTTGCAGAAACAAGCATATATTGACATGAGCGATTTTCTGTCACAACAATACTTATCCAATATGTCTGTTGTTGGTTCGTATCCATTTTATGTGTTTTCTCCATAGATTACGATTGAAATGCAACTATTATATTACAACTGCCAATTTGATATGTTATTTGCAGAAACAAGCATATATTGACATGAGCGGATTTCTGTCACAACAATACTTATCCAATATGTTTGTTCGTACGTTCTACCATTACTCCTTTCATGTCGAATACTAATTGTAAAATATCATGAGTACCAAGATGTTTAGTTATGAAGTAAGTGAAATATATCAGATGGAAAATGACAGAACTAATTAAATTTTATGAAATAACGTAATCTTAAATTCTTTATTGTCAAATATTTCATTAATACCCATGTCTATAACACAAGTCACATTTTAGCCACATCTAGACTTATAAAACAATTAAAATTCAATAAAATGATGTATGATACAATTCTAAATCTTATTATCTTTAATAATATTTCAAGAAATTAAATTAATAAAATAAAATAGATATGGTGGCTGTTGCTATTTATCCTCTCTATTTTTCGTGTTTTCTACCTTTTTATACTTTAAATGTAACTATTATATCCCAACAGACAATATGATATTACTATTGTCTCAAAAATTTGAAATAATAAAAAAAATTAACTAAGGTCCATAATAATAATCATAAACGACATGATGTCCATTGCTTCTTATCCTATCCATTTTTTGTGTTTTCTGCATATTAGATGATATAAATGCAACTATTATATTTTAATAATAACTGGCAATATGATATACTATAAATGGAACCAAGTATGTATTGACACATAATGAAACTTATAATATAAATCCTCAACTTAAATTTATTCTTATTATAACAATGTAGTAAGTCCTGGACTTTGCATCAACGGCTTTCTGTCACAGCTGAAGTTATTTGTTCGCACGTTCTACCATTACTCTGTTCATGTCTAATACTAATCGTAAAACAGCAAACGGAAAAAGTATATTCAGCTATGAAATAAGTGTTATCTTATTAAGTTTTGGATAACAAAATATATCACAAATTATAATAGAAATGTGAAATATATAATATGATAAAGCATAAAATATTTTTAACGTGTATAAATTAAATAATATTTCAAGAAATTAAATAAATTAAATAAAATAGATATAATTAGGAACTACATGGTCTCTGCTGCTATGTATCCTCTATAATTGATTTAAATGCAACTATTATAATACAACCATAAATATAACATGTTATTTGTAGAATCAAGTATTTGTTGACATATAAAATAATAATTTTAAAATTGTTCGATCAGGTTCAAAGTATAATCTTAAACAATATGCCTTATTAGGTTTTTCCAATATATATATGTTATTAATAACTTAATAATATTCTACATTTTTATTTAATATTTAATATGTAAAGCGATTTTATCAAGAAGCCTAATGAAGTTATATTATATATAGAGAGCTCTCTCATGGATGTAGATCACATACGATCACGTGATTTAAGTTTATTATTACTTATTTATTATTGATAAATAATACATTTTGGACTTTAACAAAATAAGGTTACATTCTTATCACCTAATCAAATTTAGGTCATATATGGTAATTTCTTAATTTCCATATGATTAGCACAATCAAATATTTATAACGATTTGCATATATAAGACAAACAATGCAAATGTACCTAATTACGTGGTTTAAGGTATACAAAAATGGAAGGTAAAATGTGTTGGGAACAACTTTGTTTTGAAATATATACAAAGATATCTGATTGCCCCTTATCAGTTTATTTGTTAAGGAATGTTTAGCTGTTAATTTGTTTAGATAAATCAGAATAATGCAGGATATCAATCAATATCCTAACAATCAATAGTGAATCATGATATGTGGGAAGATGGTAGTTAAATAGAACACGATCACATCATTTATATGATACTAAAACATCACACAGACCTGGTTCACTACCACTGATCAATAGCTTATTTGCAATCGGTAAAACAGCCATTATAAACACATTAGTATTTTCTTATGGAGCCTTTTATACTCATTATTTGTTGAACATTTTGCAGATATGGAGATGCACAGTCATTTGTCTACTTTGAATGAGACTATGAACGATTGGTTCCTGAGAGTTCGTGTCACCAGGATTTGGAACAATACTACTAGCTCTGGCATTTTGATTCGTTACAATATGATTTTGTTAGATTGTGAGGTTAGTTACAACAAATTTGTATATTTGGAACAATACTACTAGCTCTTCCATTTTGGTTCGTTACAATATGATTCATTACAACATTGCATAAACTATCATATTTTCTAAATGTGGCATTTAGTTTTATATAAATACATTACCCATTTCTGTTATTCAATTTCCAGAATAACCATATGCACGCGGTCGTTGCTCCAGAGCTTTGGAATCTCTTTGCTGGTATTATTACTCCAGGTACCATCTATTGCATCAGAAACATGAATGTTTCCCCATCTACTGGTTTGTTTAGGCCTGTACATTCGAAGGATATGATCCATTTTACTGCTTCCACCACTGTTGTATTGGACCTGAACAATGATCTCTTCATCCCGAGGCATAAGTTTCATATCACACCATGGAACGAGCTTTGCGATTCTTTATATTTTTATGGATCTGAAAACCAGCCTGTGTACTCTACATGTAACTTATAAGATTTAGTAAGACTAACTGGTAGTATATTATGTATTGAACTTATGGATAAATGTCTAAATTAACAGATGTCGTTGGAGTTGTTGAGAATCTGGAAGCCATGAGGACTGTGCATACCCAACATGGTTCAAGGGATCTTATGCGCTTCAATATTAGTGACGGACGGTAAGTGTGATTTATTTCAGTGAGTCTTAGTTGCTTATATTCAATGTTATAACTCCTTATACTTTACACAATTCACAGGAATATGCACCGTGTATCCTTTTATTCTCCATTTCCTGAACATTATAAAGCATTGTATGAAACTCAGTTGGAGAATCCTGTTATAGTTATACTGGCATCAAGCAGAGTCTCAGTATTTCGAAGTAAATTATTGCATTCCATACCTATTTTCAATATTTTTAAAAGTTCACATGCATTATTCTATTCATGAGTTAACTATGATTTAGAATATTTTAGATACATATGCGATTGGTAATCTGCCGTCTATCAAGATTTATATCAACATTGATGATCCACAAGTTTTCCTCATGTGACAGGGGTACATTAAATTTTGAACGATACTTAATGTAGTTAAGCAAGACAATAAGACAACTCAAATATTTTATCAATGATTTTTTTCTGAATTATTTAAGAATATCGTGTAGGTTGGAGGATATGGATTACCTTGCTGCCCACGCACCTTGATGATGAAATATCTCGAAGAAAGATATGGCAGCTGGAATTTACTATTTTATTCATCAATAAGACACTATTTCATCTGTTTTATTATTTAATTCTGAAATGTCTTGCAATGTTAGGACATCCAGTCTTCGAATTTGGAACGAATATTAAATTCTATCCGTGAACTTATTGTCATTGTTAGCTTTCAATGTTTTTCTTATGGTTTTTTGTATCCTCTTAACTTTAATTTGTCATTAGTTTTAATATGTCTCCCATTTAAATAACAAAATTTGTGCGATTATTGAAAATCCTATATAGCAGCAATGATAAATATATCTCCATAAAAAAAATTGTATTAACACGACAATAATGTTGGTGAATTATAAAGTGAAAATATCCAATTGCTAGGTGTACAACAATAATTTTAGATACAAACCAATCTTTTTTTTCAAGTGTAGAGATCGGACCAATCTTTACAAGATGGCCTTTTGAATCTAAAATAAATAAAGAATTTTATTGTCAACAAGTTTGCCTTTCTATGACAGTTTTTCTTTAACAGCCATTCAGGATGCATGCTTGGAATTAATTTACAAAGAAAATAAATCCATATGTAACAATTTTACTTAACATTAAAGTTATTTTAACGAAAGCCTATCTTTTGTCTTGCCCAATTATAATATTTATATTATTAATGATAAATCTTCTATTAGTTCTGAAATATTGAAAAGATAATTCAGTTTTAGATGCCTGTCAATTACCTGCAAAGTAGTATATACATAAAAAATCATGTAGAGGTGATAATTTATAATATATAATATATTTAAATAAAGCACCAAACATAATTGTCTAATATAACTTTAGGTTTTAAAAATATATTATATATTATAAATTATCACCTCAACATGATTTTTTTCACATCAACTTCTCGCCATCGACTAATGTTGAAAGAGTTGAAGACGACTTCATGATAGCCAGACACAAGTTTGAATTTGTTGATTTGAGCGATTTGTTTGCTGTTGCAAACGCATATGAGAAACCTGATTCTCCCGATTATTCAACAGGTTAAACTATTTTGTAAGTACTTACGCATCAATAAGTCGAACAAATTAAGTTTTTATATTAGTCTCGCAAATTATTTCATTTTATACACTTATTAATCCAACACATATAATTGGTCTTGGTATGTAGATGTGATTGGTGTTTTAGTGGATTTTGAGCATGTATGGAAAATCAAAACTATGTACGGTCTGAAGGATATTTGCAAGTTCAGGATTACTGATGGAAGGTTTATACTGGACTTCTCATTGACTAATATTTATTGTTAATCAAACTCTATTTTTTTCGGCTATTGTATTATTTCATAATCTTGAACTTACATATACAGAGATTCTCATAAGGTCACTGTATGGGGTAATCTTGCCGTGACTACTGATGCACGTGTTAAAGAGGTTAATGCAGGATTTAAAGATGGTGAGGAGGAGCCTATAATTGTTATAGCGTCAAGTACATAGATTAAGATTTGGAAGAGTAAGTCCTATAAAATTCAATATTAAAGTAGTAAAGTGTGAAGTTATTAACATGTACTCAACATGATTTCATTTCATATGTATATACAGGTTCTGTTCAGATTAGCACACTACCCGCGTCTAAGATATACATCAATTTGGATCATGATTTTGTTTTTGCTATGAGACAGAGGTACACTCGTTTTCATCAACTATATTTCATCTATATATCTTAGATGATTAGTCAATTATTTTTTAAAGAGTTTAAAATCATTTATCCATATTTGTATCAGGTTTCGCGAAGAAGGTTATGTACCTTCTGACAAGACAACTTCTTCTCCAACTACGACAGATGTTAAGGAGGTGGTGCCTGTCATTGAAACAGTTACACTAAAGGAGTTAAGTGAGAAAACTTCTACTGATTTTCTGAAGGTATTATTTATCTATATGCTGCCAATTTAAGATCAATGTGTAAGTTCACATATAATACATTCTGTATTTGATTAATACTGCATGCATACATACGAAGTAGAGTTTTTTGTGAATGTAATAAATTAAAACATGTTAATGGAATATGTAGATGAATTTTATGTGCAAAGTAAAGGTTAAATTCGTTAAAGAAAGTGATAACTGGTGGTATGGTAGCTGCAACAAGAATGATTGTCACGAAGAAGTTATAAAGTCGAAGGAAAGTATCGATGTGCCAGATACCAGAAGAATTATCCAGTACCACAAAAGAGGTTATCGAGAAACAAATTCAGTCTCTACTCTTATCAATATAAATCTGTAAAGTTAAATGTATATATGAACAAATAACTGTATAACTAAACAATCACCAACAATTCATATATCTCAATTGCAGGTTCAAGATCGTTGTTCTTGCTGAAGCTGGCACATATTCTTTTAATTTTATTTTATATGATCGTGTCGTGAAACGACTGTTGGGTAAAACAGTAACTAAGCTGATGGCTGAAGGATACAATGTAAAGTACTTTAATCCCTTTAGTGTCAATTAATTTTTTTATCCGAAACATATGTTACCATTTTTATGATTATATCAAGTTGTCTACTGATTGTAACTTTGTAGGATCCTGCATCATATCCTCCACCTTTGAAGCAAATTGCAGGAAGATAAATTATTGTTAAAATTGAGCTCACTGATGATAACATATTAGTTAGCAGCACAGTATATTATGCTCATGATGCATATGAATGTCCAGTTAGCACTTCTCCTGTGCTTGAAGACATTGATTCTGGGACTTCAGTTTCAAATTATACAAATGTGAGTTTCATGTTTCACATCTTAAAAATTTCCTGCTTATTCCACAATATACCTACAATACTATATATCCTAAAGATATTTGTTAGCTCTTGAATTTACAAATGTTTTTATACTATATCTAAAATTGCAAATAAGTTTTCCCAGTCCATCAGATGGTGCAGGCACTCCAGGTTCAGCTCTATCGACTAGCAAAAAAGTTAAAAAGGTCGGTAGATTGTATAATTACCCATTATTAGATATGATTTATCATACAACATATACGTACAGTTTTTTATTAAATCATACTGCATTAACATTATATTATATTTCATTATGCAGGAAAAGTAAAATGTTTTGGTAGCGGACTCAAGTTTCATATAATCGCTTCGTTTCAAGGAATCTTGGATGAAGATTATCCCATTTTTCCATTTCAGAACTTCAATAATTATGTTTGATTTTTATTTCCATTGTTGTTTACTGTTTTGCAAACAGTAACATTTTGCACGACAGTGAAATTGAAACATTTGGATGTTGTTCTTGTTTTTGCAAAATTTTAAATTAATGGACCAATAATTTTTAATGGCAGGTAGTTTGTCCAGTAATTTGATTATTATACTTGTCGTTATGTGGTTAATGTTATATACTATAAACGTGCTTAAACTATATATAAAAAATAGAACTCTTCATACTAATTGACTACAATAATATACTATTTCTTTGTCAAAGACTGAAAAAGGATAGAGACGTTATCGAATGATTTGTTGTTAATGTTTACATATGATGATATTGATGTAAAAATGTTGGTACACATTATCGTAACTTCACGAATATATATCTTTAAAATTTAAAAAATGATCGTATATAACTAAACTCCGTGTGCGTAGCACGGGCAACACTGGCAAGATAGCTGGTGTTAAATAAAAAAACTATCCTTTTTCTTGATTATATTATGAAAAAACAACCTCCTACACTTTAATATTTGCCTAAAAATGCAAAAGAATATCTGAAAATGATATTAAAAAGAAGAATATGTACAAGTATGAAATTAGTATTCTAAATCCGAGTAATCATCGAATCTTCCTATATATGTACAACTCCTCCTTCAAAACAACACTAATTTCAGTAGTAACACAACACAACATGCTAGGCCCTTCATCCCCCTTATCATCCTCCACCGCACTCCGGTCACCGTTACTTCCTCCCGACATTAAAATTCCGGTAACCGGAGACGACAAGGAACAAGAAAAGCTATACATAGACCACATGTTACAAAAATATTGCGGAGAATTCGGGGCTTATCAATTAAGACACTTTGTGCTCACAAGCTTAGCATGGGCTTTGGAGGCTTTTCACACCATGATCATGATATTTGCCGACCGTGAACCGGACTGGCGTTGTAGTGGAACAGGAACAGGAACAGGATGTTCTCCTGCAGCCGCCAGTGTTTGCGGGTTCGACGAGGGCGCGTGGCAGTGGTGTGGTGGAACTGCAAGTTCAACCGTGTCGGAATGGGGATTGATTTGCGGTGAAAAATACAAAGTTGGGTTAGTGCAAGCTTTGTTTTTCGGCGGTTGCATGATCGGTAACTCTTTTCTTTTTTACCGTTAATGTTGATTTTCTTTCATTAATTCGTTGATTTTATCATCTACTACGTTGCCTATCTTGTCTCACGTTATTTATTGTGTTAGAGTTCATGTTTTTCACTTGTATCTATAATTTTTATGAATTATATATGTTTTGCACCAAAACACCTCCCTCGTACACACATAAGTAGCTGGTTATTATAATAATTCTAGATTTTATTCATTTATCGAGTAGCTAAATTTCCAAAATAGAGATAGAACGGGATAGTAGGAATGTGGATGCAGGGAGGCATATACAGAAATATTCAATACACTACACATGTATTATTCCCTGTGCTGTACTGCCCGGCGCATATTTTATTGGGATCTTTTATGGGCATACAATAGTCACTAATTACCATAAAAATGGGTTCTTTTTATTGATAGTTGAATAATAAATGTTAATGACCGCTGCATTTACATGAATTCCACCGATAAGAAGAGTTTATTTTTATTGAAGTTAGTGGGGCACATTAGAAGACCGTATTTTATTTTACGCAATTAAACTATCAACATGATAACCTAATTAAAGTATTACACGACAGGTGAGTGATTTGGTTAAAAAATTTGACTTTGGTTGTTATTGATGTCTAAACAACGTTTTACGCCCCCCTACAAAACAAGCTCTGCACACAAATAAACAATCTACACAAATGGGAGCCAGCAGGAACAAAGGTTTTTTCCTTGGTTGTTCTGAAATCATTCTTTAAGGAAGGTCGCTGACTGCACTGCTTTGGACGCAAAATTTCTTACTTTTTTTTACATGATCTTGTAACACACTAAATATTATTTAGTTAAGTTCAAATTATGAGCATTTTAATAATAGTCCCGGTTTTATAAGTAGGTTAAATGGATGGTGTACATGAAACAACTATGACTCTGTACAAACTGCCCAATCCGTTTATAACATTTGGTATTCTGTTTTTTTATACTATACTACTTTTGAAGCAGCTATTACTCTGTACAAACTGCCCAATTCGTTTATAACATTTGGTGCTCTGTTTTTTTATACTATACTACTTTTGAAGCAGCTACGACTCTGTACAAACTGCCCAATCCGTTTATAACATTTGGTGCTATATTTTTTTTTTATATTATACTACTTGTGAAGCAGCTATGGCTCTGTACAAACTCCCCAATCCGTTTATAACATTTGGTGCTTTGTTTTTTTATACTATAATACTTTTCATGACTTTTTTTTTTAATAATAAACATTTGTCTCGTTCCTAGTTGCTGATATATATATTTTATACTCCCTCTATTTTTTTATATGTCTTTTGACGTTTCCGCACATATTTTTAATTACATTGACCATATAGTTGAAATAATAATTTTTAATTTTTTTTCTGAACTAAAATTTTAGTTATATATATTTATTCACAAAAAGAAAATTTAAAAAATTATTATTTTAACTATGTGGTGAAAGCACTTATGTTGTGTTTATAAGGGTTAATGAAATGAAATGGAATGGAATGAAATGAGATTTTAAGTGGTAAATGATTAAATTTTCTAAAATTTTCATTTTTTCACCCATTCCATTCCTAACCACCTACATTATAATTAAACACCCCCAATTTAAGATGGAATGCTTCATTCTTTATTAACCCTATTATTTTCAGAATTGTTATCATAACAATTTTGTTCATCTAATTATTATTTTTAAATCTTTCCTCCAACTCCCATTTATTTTCTTTACTTACATTCATTTCATTCCATTCACCCGACCAAACACAATTTTAGAAATGTATGCACAAAAGTTAAACGTCGGAAAAAAGAGGGTTTAAATCATAAAGCCTGTATATACTGTTTTTTTCTTGAAAATAATATTGACAAATACTCAAAAATAACATGTACAGCTCTTCCGGTCCTTCTTTCTTATCCCTTAATAAAGGGATAATGATAACTGGCATAGTGCATACGAATAAAGTAGGCTGCTTTATTTGAAAAACAAATGAGTATATGTAGTGGGAACTACGAGGTACAAATATCGTCTAGTCTTTATCGTTTTACTGCCTTATTTTGTACCCACCACTCTGAGTTGATAAGTGCTAACCATATAATTATACACACAGTGACGAAATTATGATTGCGCCCATACTTTCAGCTTATTACAAAATTATATTAAAATTTACTATCCAAAAAGCTGCCTAATTTAAGTACTCACTTGTTTTATTTTCCGATGCACGTGTGATTATGGTTATGTTTGAGAGTTAGTTTAAATTAAATTAAAATTAGAAATTTGATTAAATGAAATATTTAATATTATTGTTTAGTTGTTAATTTTTTTAAATAATGTTTGGTCCCTAAAAGTTAATTTTGTAAAGATGCTTGGAGAATTTTTTTTCAAGTCATGTATATAAAAAATTAACTGAAACATCTCTGATTGAAAATATCTAAATTCAATCCCATAATCAAAATAAATAGTGCTAATTGAGGAACATGACTTGTATATTTTTATAATATTTTATGTCTTTCAGTCAAAATAATAATAATAATAATAATAATAAGGTATTGACATAATCACTGACGAATATAAAAAATGGTGATAATTGAAGTACTGGGTTAAAACTTAAAATAGATAGACCGGATTCCGGGGGCGCCTAGTGTGTACAGGGGAATATGCTACCCGCTTACAATGTTTGAATAAAATGTTGTCTTGTGCAGAAATTATTCCCTTTCGGTTCTGATGGATATACTTGGATTTTTATTTTTGTTTTTCTTTTGTTATGTGGAAATGACCACACTAACTGTGGAACAACACAAATTAAATTAAAATTACTTTTGGCTGGATTGGACTCCTGTGCTGTAGAAATACAGGATTTTTGCACACGCTTGTTTCTAATGAATTCATTCATGTAATTCAAGTACTTGCGTACTTTGGTTTAGCAATTGTGATAGCTGATTTGTCGTATAGAATCATTTGATTTTGCAGCACTACTAGATTACCAGAAAACAGAGGAAGTAAAATTAGTGGACTGTATTATGACTTTGATTCATAACATCACATCTAACTCTGCTAGCTGACTAAGAGCTGTAGTATAACTACTTTTGCAGCTAAGAGTCGTTTAAATGTTACATTACACTTGGTGCAAACATAAAACTAGTCCAATTTTCCTAAGATTGTCTGGTTCATCAGGTGCTGGAATATTTGGCCATCTCTCTGACTCAAAACTGGGAAGAAAAGGATCTCTGACAATAGTCTGTATACTCAACGCCATCTTCGGTTGCTTAACAGCATTTTCACCCAACTACTGGATCTACGTCCTTCTTCGATTTCTTACCGGCTTCAGCACGGGAGGGGTAGGCCTTTGTGCATTTGTTCTTGCAACCGAACCCATTGGTCCTTCAAAACGTGGCATTGCTGGAATGTCCACATTTTATTTCTTTTCTGGTGGCATTGCGATTCTATCAGGAATTGCTTACATTTTCCAAACTTGGCGCTCTCTTTACATTGCCGCTTCTATTCCCTCCATTCTCTTTCTCTGCATCATCATTCCTTTTGTCTCTGAATCTCCTAGATGGTATATGGTTCGTGGCAGAAGTAATGATGCTATGAAAATAATGCGTGACATTGCCAAGTGCAACGGAAAATACCTTCCGGATAATGTTTCTCTTTCCATGGATGATGATAAAGAAAACAATGATAATTCAGAGAAAGAAGGATTGGATGAACAAGAAGCCGTCACAGGATCTATATTGGATGTACTCAAATCACCATTAACTAGACTACGTTTGTTTTTGACCGTGGCAATAAGTTTTTCCAGCTCAATTGTATATTACGGACTTAGTTTAAATGTTGTGAACCTAGACACAAATCTTTACCTCACTGTCCTGGTAAATGCAGTTGCGGAAATGCCTGCGTTTTTATTGACAGCCATTTTGCTAGATAAGTATGGGAGGAAGCCATTAGCGATTGGTACCCAATGGTTTAGTGGATTGTTTTGTCTTGCGGGAAGTTTAATGGCAAGAAATGGCCCATGGAAAGTTGTGAGAATGGCTTGCGGTGTGCTGGGGATATTTGGGATGGCAGGGACTTATAATTTATTGTTTATATACACAATGGAGTTGTTTCCAACTGTGGTCAGAAATGCAGCTCTTGGATGTGCAACTCAAGCAGCGCAAATGGGAGCTATATTGGCACCGTTTGTGGTGGTTTTAGGCGGGGGTATACCATTTGCAGTGTTTGGAGTATGCGGGGTTGTAGGGGGCATCCTTACGTTTTACTTGCCAGAGACATTGCACAAGCCCTTATACGACACAATGGCAGGAATGGCAGAAGGTGAAAACTGATTATACGGGGGTGATTTTTTGTTGTTAATGTCACTAAACTATCTAGTTATAGACATGTCAGTTCGTAGATTTCTCATGTTGGGTTTTTGTTATACTGTAATGCTTGCTGTGTCAAGTTGGCTATGAAATCGGATTAAACTTTTTCTAGAACTGATCACTCCATATTGAAGAGAATTTTAGCAATAAGGTTATGGCAATGTTTTAACATTAGGAAGTCTTTGGAGTTTGTAAAGATCATCATCTTGCAACTCTTTCGGTCTGTAAAGATCTTTCGAGTTTGGGCTAATCAACATTCACGAAGAACTAGAACTAGCCAGGTGCACAGTCTGGCAGTCTGCAATCCGCCCCCCCCCCCCTCAATTTTTTTTTCTCAGCTTATAATCCGGATAATACGTGGTTTGTAAGTTATACATAAACAGGGCTAGAAAGGGCAATCTATACACAATTCATAAGTCGTCCCTGTGATTTCGGGCATGCTCTAGTTCTACAACGCTAGAAGGATCAATGCAATTGGGATTTTGTGCGGCAACAACTATGCACATATTCAACATTTATTATTAGCATCGTTAATATTCTCATCATAATTGCATATTTGCATGTCTAGGGAGTACTTGTCTTTTTCTAGTATTGTATGCTAATAATTTTCTTCATATGTTAAAAGTCTGATTATGACAGAACTCTTGTTTGTAAATCACTATATCTAAACAAACTGTTTTAAGTTCGGCGTCACTTATGTGTAAAAATCTAAGTTGTTTTTAAGTTCAGTCGTGTGCACACAAATAAGTGGTATTCTATTGTCCACTCATTTTCATTACTTGGTAAAAGGGCGGATCTAGAATTTAATTTCCTGGGGACAAATATTAGTGTAAAAAAAGAGGATTTAATTTCTATGGGGACACATACATTAGTGTAAAAAAATTCAGCTTTAAAATTTATTGTAATGACAAGTAATAATAAAAAAGAAGTAGAAATTTAACAAAATATATATAGCTTTAGCATTGCAAGATTACAAATGCAGAGGCTATGTTAATAGCTTTTTTTTTTACGAAGAAGTAGGATTTTATTAACTTAAATCACTTGCTAATACATTCATGACTTCAATGGGAACATCCCTCCCATCAAACACTCGATCTGGAAATGAACACGACGCTCTTCCTAAACTATGAGTTGCCATGTTAGCAGACCATTAAACGAAAAACAAATCAATTTTGTTTAAACTTGACATCAACACCCTACAGTCTTCCACTATTCTGCCAAACAGAGAAGTCATAGGAATGCTACTCCCGATTGCTTGCCCTGAGACCAATGAATCCGATTCTATAACCACCTGGTTCCACTGTTTCTCCTTCATCCAACTCAATGCCTCTTTGATTGCCATTACTTCCGCAACTTCAACTGGAACCTTCTCCTACTTATACTTTGATAACGCCTGAATCAGACCTCCAGCATGATCTCTCGCTACAATCCCCAACCCAAAAGCATTCTGTTCACTAAAAGTAGCAGCATCAACATTGACCTTGATTAAATTTGTCCGCGGCTTGACCCATTTCTGACCTCCATCTCCTTCCACCAAGTGTTGAAATAGAGTTTTAGTAGATAATTTTTGGGCATACATCCATTGTCCAAGGTACTGAGATGTTGAAGATACTAAATTATTAGCTTGAGTGTGCTTTTGATTCCATACTAGATCGTTGCAAGCTTTCCATATACCCCGACAAAGAGTCAAAATTTCTGCTTGTTTATCCTTCTCTGTAACTGCATAAACATGAGACAACCACTGCATAAAATCTTGATTTTCCCCCTCATGCACATCGTGTAATACTTTCATCCAGCACTGACTAGCTAAATGACACTGAACTAGAATATGATAAACTGATTCCTCCTCCCTGTTACAAGCTGGACAAGTGACATTCACCGGCACATATTTCTGATACAACGCCAGTTTAGTAGGAAGAATATTCGAACATGCTCTCCAGATAAAAATTAGAACCTTAGGAGGTGCCTTAGTTTTCCAAATTTTTCTCCACACGCTGTCGTTGTCTTCCCTTCTCCATAAACTCTTCTGAGCTTGAAGCAACCTATATCCGCTTTTCACTGTGTACATACCTGTGCTTTCTTTACTCCAGTATAGCTGATCATCCGTTCCCACATCACTAAGAGCAGTTTCGTAGATTCGATTTTGATCATGAACATTGAACAACTCTTAAATTACCTTTTCATTTCACCCTCGACCATCAACATGAAGAATAAAAATCTGCCAACCGAGTTAACTTTTTCTTATCAAACGAAGCAAAAGAATTCACCGGATTAAGGCAGGCCATACACAAAAGAAACTCTGTGTTAACCTCATTATATCTATTATTTAACTCCCCCATTTGATCGTCTATGACAATATAGAAAAAACCATTTTGAAAATGGTGAAGGTTTGTTAATTCCTATGCTCCACGCCTGGATCTTCCTGGAGCTACAAACACATCTTCCATTTTCGGGATGATAATTGAATTCTTAATACAAAAATTACATGTTTGCTCAAGTAAAGACCCCCATCCATTATCTCTCATGTATTGAAATCTTTGTTTACATGACTTAACGAGATCCATAACATTTACCAGATCTTGATATTTTCTCTGCAATGCTTACGATAACTCGTTAGTAATACCTAATACATTCCTCATGAGATGTAATAAGAAGACAAATTCAAAATGCTGAATAATAACTAAAAGGTCGCTTGCTTCAGCCATTTGATCCGATAATCTACCTTCATTTTCAATAATTTCTAGTATTTCAACCACTGAAGTAAATAAGGCAAGTAGATTTAATACAACCCCATAATGCGAGCCCCAACGTGTGACTCCGGCTCTTTGCAATGTTATTTCCTGATTCAGCCCTCGTCCAGTAGCAATTTCATTGTTTTGAATTTATTCAATGACCTTTTTAAATCGTTTCTCTTGTAACATATCCTTGCGCTTTCACGAGCCTCCAACAACATTAGTCAAAGTAGCAATATTTAGGAAAAGTGAAGCAATTTTTTTATGAGTTCTAGCAACACTTACAAGTGTCAACTGAAGTGGTTGAGCGAAGTTGTGCACAAAATGAGCTGATGCATTTTCTTCCGGTATTATACTTTTCAATCCATTGAACTGACCTTGCATATTACTTGCTCCGTCGTATCCTTAACCGCGTAATCTGGACATGCTTAATCCAAGTGAAGCAAATAAAGACTCAATTGCAGCCTTTAAACATATAGCAGTAGTGTCACTGACATGAACAAGCTCAATAAATCGCTCAACTACACATCCTTGTTTATTAACATAACGCAAAGCTACTGCCATTTGTTCATTACAGGACACATCACGGGCCTCGTCAACTAAAATATCAAAAGGTTCTTCCCAAACAATGGCTCTTGACATCAAAATGCTAAAACATTTGTGATGTCTTTCTAAATTGATGGTGCTGTGAGTTTATTATTATCAACAACACTTTTGAAAACTGATTCTATGATAGCATTATTGTAACATCCCAAATCCGGGGTCAAGATTGGGTGTCACTAAATAATCTTTACATAATATAAAATAATATACAAACGACCCCTCAATTCCAGATCATTTACAGGTTATGATATGAAACAAAAATCTAACCTTCTAAAATCTATAATAACTAAAATACAAGTTTATTACCTCTGTACTAACTCCCTTATCTTATTCGTTCTAACATCTCCATCTGTTAGGTAATGAATCACACACCGAGGGGGGGGGGGTGAATGTGTTTTTCTGATTTTTGGGTTTTGTTGAAAGATAATGGTTGAACAAAGTAAATTGAATCTTGTATAAAAAGTGTTCGTGCAGAAATTAAACTTGCACAAAATAAAGAACACAAATCTTCAAAACTCACTTAATTTTTGTATTAAAAATTAAGATGTTTTGCTATAAAATTTCTAAGCTCTTCGAAGTTAAAGAGCTCAGTTTCTTCTCGAGAGTGTTACAAGAATTTTGATCTAAATTGTTACTTCTAACTAGAGGACCAGTGTTAACTTTATAGCTCAGTTAACTGCTAGTTTACACAGTGGATAATAAACATGCTATTAACTTTTCTAAACTGTCACTTGTTATTTCTATTTATAGAGAACAATTCTTCCATTTCTGGCTTAACATATCTTTAGCATCCTGTGTTTACTTTAATCTTCCTCTGTCAGTTAATCTTTGCCATCGATCTTGCATACACTTCAAGGTGCTTTCTGTAGACTTGTCAATCCAGCTGTTGGATTGTTTGTTGATTGTTTATCTTGGATATTGAACTGATCATCAATTCTGTACTTTGAGACTGTACTTCGAGATCTCCAGTTTGATTCATTTGAACACTTGATATCTCGATAAGTTCAAAGGCTTATCGAGATGTCTAGTACTCCGTAATGAGTTTGGGTTGTAGAGGTCTTCATCTCATCGAGGTCTCTAGTCTTCATAACTTCACTGAACTTGTAGATATCTCTGAGTTCTCGAATGGATATAGACTTGTCGATAACTCTGAGTTCTCTAGTGAAATGAATGACTTGTCGATATCTTTTTGAGTTCTCGAGTAGCTTTCCTGACTTCTCTACTCCCGATGGATATTGCTTATCCGTTGAGTAGATATATAGCTCATTCATCGAGTAGATATATAGCTTATCCGTCGAGTAGATATTGCTCATCCGTTGAGTAGATGTTGTTCATCCATCGAGTAGATATATAGCTCATCCGTCGAGTAGATATTGCTCATCGATCGAGTAGATATTGCTTATCCGTCGGTACTCTCTGGAGTTTGAATGACTTCTCGATAAGTCATTCTGGAGTTCTTGAATGACTTCTCTGTAATATTAAATCTGTGACTTTTAGAGATCTTGACTTAGAACATTTTTCTCCAAACAGATTTATTCAACTCCAAACTTCTTCAAAATTCTTCTGAGGCATGATCTTCTTGATCTTCTTCCAGATAGAATCCTTAGGCTTGATAGTGTTTTAGGAAAAAGACTCCAGTCCGCTCCTTTGCATTTTTACAGACTTTAAGTGTTACAAGTACAAAATATAAATTTAGATAACAATACAACTTACTTAGGGTTGTCAAGTTGTCTTAGTCTTGTTAAAGTACATGCATGTCTTTTACAACAATCTCTCCCAATTTGTGAGAAGATTTCTTCACACAAATTCATGTCTGTTAACAAGACTAACACCAAGTTTAAAACTGATGGAAGATAAGATTAAAACATAAAGCTTGATGGAATTACAACTTGTATAACATAAAATTCACCAAGCTCCAAGATTACAGGAATCAGGTAAAGACAATTTTTACATCTGCTTCTTCTCTAAGTTTATCCTTCAAGTGATCAAGAATTTCAAGTTCTTCTATGATGAGTGCTCCACTTAAAGCTTCCACAAGTTTTTGCCTTGCTGCCTTAGGATACCCTTGGTCCAGATACTCTAAACTGAATCTTGAGAATCCACCAACTTTGATGTTTAGAAATCTAGCATCTTTAGAAATTCTGCTCATTCCTTTTGCTTTCAACTCTTCTGATCTTTTTATAAATATATCTATTTCTTCATCATGTTTCCTTCTTCTTTCTTCAGCTTCAGCCTTATGTCTTTTCTTTGTTTCCTCCCTTTCAATCAACCATTCAACCAAAGATGATCTCCAAGTCCTTATTACAGTGTCCTTGCCTTTTAACAAACTTAGCACTCTCTTAATTTCTGCAGGAGTCAAAGAATCCATTAAGTCTTTGTTTAGAAGAGTGAATGTACCATCCTTAAAATAGACTCTAACTTCTCTCAGTGATATAACCCAGACTTTGACAATTTCCTCAGTTGAATTTTGGAAATGGTCTTCATCTGTGATGCACCAATTTAGAGGTAGAAAGTCAAATTCTTTAAAGCAATTACAGATGGCCCTTTCAATGACTTCCACTTCCTTTACAGGCTTGACTTTCTTAGGCTTTCTTCCCGCAGATTTGAGATTGAATTTTAGTGAAGGTTTGGCTAAAGGTAGGATTGTTATTTTCTTGAGATTTGTGAGGCTTGAGTTGATTGGAATTTTTAGGAAGGAGTTGGCAGTTTGTCTGTAAAGAAATTTTGGCTTAGGTGTTTGGGAAGATTTGATGTTAGAGATAGTTGATGTTGTGAGTTGAGCTGAGGTTTGAGGTGGTTGTGTTGGGATATTTAGGGTTGTTTGAGTTTCTGAATTATCATGAGGTTTTCTGCTCTTCATTTCCCCTATTCTCCTCGTGTCTTCATCTTTCTTGTCATCCTCCTTCTTCTCTCCACCCCTGCTTCCAGATGGCTTAGTAGACTGACTTAAATTTAATCCAGAAGGATTTTGATCATCTTTCTTCTGCTCATCATCATCCAAATCATTTTTGTTGATTTTTGCTTTGGGAAAGTTTGCTTCTGCATTATCCAGATGTTAGATATATTTGAGATGTCATGTCTAATATGATTTGTGTTTAGTTTTTAGAACTTAACAACAGGACATATCAGGACTTACTGGAAATCAGAACTTACTGAAGTTAGAACTTAATATCAGAATTTAAGGTGTCAGAAGATACATATCAGTACTTAAGTGCGGGAAGACTTTCAGATAAGGAATGCGGCTGATTTACAGGAGAAGATCTGAACTAAAACAATAGAAGATATGCATGGAAAGAGTTAGAAGACTAGAAGACTAGAAGACTTTTAGAAGATATCTGATTGATATATTTTAGGAGACAGAATTATATTCCATATCAATTATAATATATCTTGTAACTGTGTACTATATAAACACAGACTTAGGGTTTACACTGTATGTGTTATCATCATCGAGAAGATTATACATTATAACCTAGCAGCTCTTAGTGATATTTGTTCATCACTGAGAGAGAACAATAGTTCATATTGTAACAGAGTTTATTGAATATACTTGATCTTTGTTACATACTTGTCTTCAAATCGATTTGGTTGTATAAACACTGTATTCAACCCCCTTCTACAGTGTTGTGTGACCTAACAAGTGGTATCAGAGCTTTTCTGTTAACACACATAGAGTAAAGATCCAAACAATCATGTCTGAAGAAACACAAACCCCAACTAAGCCCACCAAAACTCAAGAAACTCAAAACACTCAAACCCACAGTCGATATGAGACTATTAGGGTTCCCATACTAAGACCTTCTGAGTATCCCATATGGAAAGTGAAGATGGCTATGTTTCTGGAAGCTACAGATCCAAAATACCTTGATAGGATTAATGAAGGACCTTATAAGCCTACCAAGCTCTCTGTTGCAGTTGCTGATCAACCAGCAAAGTCTGTACCAAAGGAGAAATGTGATTACACAGCCAAAGACATCTCATCTATTGCCAAGGATGCAAGGGTAAGGCATTTGCTGCATAGTGCCATTGATAATGTCATGTCAAACAGGGTAATTGGATGCAAGACTGCAAAGGAGATATGTGATGCTTTGGAGACAAGATTCCAGGGAACTGATGCAATCAAAAAGAACAGGAGGACTATACTCACTCAAGAGTATGAGCACTTTGACTCAAAAGATGATGAGTCATTAACTGATTTGTATGACAGGTTTGTCAAACTCTTGAATGATCTGTCACTGGTGGACAAGGAATATGATCTTGAAGATTCAAATCTAAAGTTCCTTTTAACTTTTCCTGAAAATTGGGATTTGAAGTCTACTACCACAAGAGACAACTATGACCTTACTGAAACTACTCTTGATGAAATTTATGGTATGCTCAAGACTTATGAACTTGAGATGGATCAAAGGAGCAAGAGGCATGGAAGAAAGTCAAGGACAGTTGCTCTTAAAGCTGAGGAGGAATCTCCTAAAGTGGTTTCCTCAAAGAGGGGCAAATGAAAGGCTCTCATCATAAAGTCTGATTCAGAGTCATCATATTCTGATGATGATGATTCAGAAACTGAAAGTTTATCTGAAGCTGATGTTGATGCAGAGATGATGCAATTGTGTGCTCTAATGGTGAAGGGTATCACAAAGATAGCTTACAAGAAATTCAGAAAAGGGCAAGAAGTTTTCCAGAAAAGGTGGAAGTTCTGATAAGAAAGGTTTCAGAAAGTCTGAAGGCAAAGGAGGAAAGTCTGACAGAGGAGACATCTCAAATGTCAAATGCTACAATTATGGTGAAAGAGGCCACATATCTCCTGACTGCAAGAAAGGAAAAAGTGATAAAGGCAAGGCACTTGTCACAAAGAAGAAAGGCTGGACAGACACTTCAGATTCTAAAAATGAGGTGAACTATGCCTTGATGGCAAATGCTGATAGCAGTACTGAAACTGCTGAATTGAAGGTACCTCAAACAACTTATGCTTTTCATACTGATGATATTACTGAGTTGAGATTATATCTTAAAACCATGTTCATTAGTTATAGAGATCAGACTTTAACATGTGAAATATTAACACCTGAAAATCTTGCTTTTAAAAAGAGAAATGACTATTTAGAAAAGGAGTTAATTTTTCTTCATCAAACTAAGAAAGAAAGAGATGATGCTTTGTATGTTAGAGATGAAGTGTTAAAATTGAATGAATCTCTAAAAGCTGACTTAGAAAAGGAAAGAGAGATTATCAGAACTTGGACTAACTCAGGCAGAACAACTCAGAATTTACTAAGTAGTGGAAACTGGAAAGAGGGCTTAGGTTATGGAGATGTTAAAAGTGAGAAAGGAATTGTGCAAATTAAGCCAATTGTTGTTAAACAGACTACTAAGCCAAAGGTAAATCCTGTTAAGTTTGTAGCAAAAACTGTAAAGTCTGATTCTGAAAAGATGAAAGAGACTAGGACAGAAGTCAAAGAAAAGTCAACTTCTGACAAATTAAAACAGGATAAAACAGCTGAAGTTAACATATGCTTAATGACAAAGAAGCAGCTTAAGCATAAGCTGAAAGAAATTAGAAATGTGAACAAGGTAAAGGAAGCTAGGAAAAATAGGAATGGAAAGGAAGGTGTGAATAAAAGTAATAATTATATGCCTGTTCCTAATGCTCCTAGAAAGAAATGTTATAACTGTGGAAACTCTAACCATCTTGCTTCTTTTTGCAGAAAAAATAAAGATATAAACTCGTTACCTCCTAAATCAGGAGTTAAGAGTCAGTCTGTTAGATTTAAACCACAAAATCCTTGTTTTCATTATGGTAGTTTATGGCATTCCATTTATACTTGTAAGGAATATCATAGTTTGTACTATGATTATTCTGAAATAAAACCTTCTTTGAAGAAAGTTAGTATTATTCCTTCTAGTGTAAAGTCTGAGACAAAGTCTGATATAAATTCTGATAAACAGCATGTTAGCATAAACTCTGAAATTAAATCCGCTGCAAATGTTAACAAACTTAAAAAGGCCAAAAGATCCAAGCAAGTCTGGGTCCTTAAAACTAACCAATAGTGGTCTTTGTGATTGCAGGGCAACAGGAAAAATATCCTAGTTCTTGACAGTGGATGTTCAGGACATATGACTGAAAATAAAGCCCTGCTATCAGACTTTGTGGAGAAAGCTGGCCCAGGAGTTTCTTATGAAGATGGCAACATGGGAAAAACTCTGGGATATGATAATATCAATCTTGGGAATGTCATCATTGAAACAGTAGCTATGGTCTCAGGACTTAAACACAATCTGCTAAGTGTGAGTCAAATCTGTGATAGAGGTTATCATGTGGATTTTTTTGAAGAACACTGTGAAGTTGTAAGTAATTCTACAGGCAAAGTGGTTCTGAAAGGTTACAGGCATGGTAATATATATGAAGCCGGACTTTCAACAAGTTCTGATGGTTCTACAATCTGTCTGATGAGTAGAGTATCAATTAAAGAAAACTGGAATTGGCACAAGAGACTCTCTCATTTAAATTTCAACAACATAAATGAGCTCGTAAGGAAAGATCTTGTTAGAGGACTTCCAAAATCAGTATTTGCTCCTGATGGCCTTTGTGATTCATGTCAAAAGGCAAAACAAAGAAAATCTTTATTCAGAAGCAAAACTGAAACCTCAATTCTTGAGCCTTATCACCTACTGCATGTTGATCTATTTGGTCCAGTCAATGTCATGTCAATTGCAAAGAAGAAATATGCTATGGCTATAGTGGAAGAGTTCATAAGATACACTTGGGTGTATTTCTTGCACAAGAAGAATGAAACTACATCTACTCTAACTGATCATATCAGACAGCTGGATAAATTGGACAAAGATTCTGTCAAAATTATAAGAAGTGATAATGGCACTGAGTTCAAGAATTCAATCATGGAAGAGTTCTGCAAAGAGCATGGAATTAAGCAGGAATTTTCTGCACCTGGAACTCCACAGCAAAATGGAGTTGTAGAAAGAAAGAACAGGACTCTCATTGAAACTGCACAAACTATGCTTGATGAAACAAAGCTGCCAACCTACTTTTGGGCTGAAGCTGTGCAGACTGCTTGTTTTACACAGAATGCCACACTCATAAACAAGCATGGAAAAATACCATATGAGATGGTGAAGAAAAAGAAGCCAAATCTGAAATACTTTCATGTATTTGGATGTAAGTGTTTTGTTCTTAAGACTCATCCTGAACAACTGTCAAAATTTGATCTAAAAGCTGATAAAGGAATTTTTGTTGGATATCCACTTTCCTCAAAAGCCTTCAGAGTCTATAATTTAAGAACAAGGGTTGTCATGGAATCTATCAATGTATCTTTTGATGATAAGAAGATTACTGGACTTGAAGATTTCAATGATCATGATCAGCTGATATTTGAAAATGAAGATTTAAATTATGATTATGTAAATTATGATGGCTTAAATCCTGATCCTGTAAGTTTTGACGGGTTAAATTCTGATGTCATTGAAACTGTGGTAACTACTCCAAGGGAAAGTGCACCTATTCAGGGGGAGCAAGCTGAAGATCCTACCACAACTCAAGACTCTCAAGAAGCATCAGAACCTGTCACTGACTCTTCAAGTTCTGATTCATCAAGTTCTGATGAGCCAAATTCTGATAATTCTGGAAACTCTGATTCTTCAAATCCTGAAGGTTCTAACTCAATTTCTGAAGTCTTAGAGAGCATAACTACAGGGGAGCATCAGAAAATGCTGATGGAGACAACATGGATCATGGGGGAGGATCCAGTTCTAGAAATCAACTTCCATCTGCAAGGAAGTGGACCAAATCACATACACCTGACTTAATAATTGGAGATCCTGAAGCAGGTGTCAGAACTAGAACTGCAACATTAAATGAATGTCTCTATCATTCCTTTCTGTCTCAGACTGAACCAAAAAAAGTGGAAGAAGCTCTTCAAGCTGCTGATTGGGTTCAAGCAATGCAGGAAGAGTTAAATAAATTTGAAAGAAATAAAATCTGGACCCTAGTGCCAAGACCAAAGAATAGATCAATTGTTGGCACAAAATGGGTGTTCGGAAACAAAACTGACAGTGATGGCATAATTACAAGAAACAAAGCAAGGTTGGTTGCTAAAGGCTACTCTCAACATGAGGGTATTGATTATGATGAAACATTTGCACCAGTTGCTAGATTGGAAGCCATAAGAATCTTTTTGGCTTATGCTGCTCACAAAAAGTTTAAAGTCTTTCAAATGGATGTGAAAAGTGCTTTTTTTTAATGGAGAATTGGAAGAAAAGGTATATGTTGAACAACCTCCAGGATTTGAAGATCCAAAATTTCCTAATCTTGTCTACAGACTTGATAAAGTACTTTATGGCCTTAAGCAAGCTCCAAGAGCATGATATGAGACTTTAGCTCAATTTCTTCTGGAAAGTGGATTTATCAGAGGAACAATTGATAAAACATTGTTCTATCTCAACCATGGAAATGACTTACTTTTGGTACATATATATGTTGATGATATCATATTTGGTTCTATAAATGCCAAACTCTGTAAAAGGTTTGCAAAGCTAATGCAGTCAATATATCAAATGAGTATGATGGGAGAACTTAGCTATTTTCTGGGATTTCAAGTTAAGCATCATGAAGAAGGTACTTGAAAGGAATATGTCCTAAGTCCAATCGTGTATTAGGATTTAGGAATAACTTTTATGTAATCTGTTTTGATTTCATTGATATTTATAAAAGACTTGTTTTGTTTTTATTACGGGCTCTATCTATTTAAGTGTTTAAATAAGATATACCATAGTTTAGAGTAAAGCTTTTTATGGATTATGATGAGATCATAATAGTGAGACCTAAAAAGATGATAACTCTAAACTTAAATAGTTCCTGGTCATAGGATTACTAACTGGTAATTAATAATCCGCAAAGATCGGTACATACTATGCTTGCTTCATTATGAAGGATGTCTGTTCTCATAGACATTTGTGTGGTGACACTATAGCTAGTATGTAGGTGCTTATTATAGAATAAGTTCACTGAACATGACTCGCACAGCTGAACAACTGATGGAGTTCATTCACGTATCAGCGGTTGTTCGCAGAGTGATAGTTTTACAAGTATCCTTAGACTTGAGGTCATCATAGTAATCTTGTGTACACTGAACTATGCTTTGGTTTAGTTCTTAGTCTCCAGGGACAATTATTAGGGCTCTTCTGGGTATAGGAATTTGTACACGAAGATAGTGTATGATCAATAAAGGATCTACCCCTTCCAGTGAAGGAAGCGAATGTTCAAGGCTGATCCACTTATGCTAGTTCAGGAATCTCTAGCCAGAGTGAATGAAATTAGAAAGGAGTTTCTAATTTGCATAGAACTACGCATAGTAAATGGTAAGCAAGTGATTGAATTAGATAGGCTTGACACGAGATCCATGCCTTGTATTTAATCGAAACATTGTAGGGTAGAAGGAGTTTATTGTACGGTAACTATTCACTGAATAGGTTCTTGGTATTCTAAGCAGTGAATTCATATTATCCGGATAGTCGCGATATGCTGAGAAGTATCCCTCACGATATATAATAAATGTGATTAATTAATCATATTTAATAAATTAGAGAATTTATATAAATAATGATAAAATAGTTTTATTATTATTTATTTCTACTACCGGCTTAATATTGAACCTACAGGGTCACACCATAAAAAGAGAATGATTTAATGGTGGAGGAATTAATTAATAATGGCTAAATAATTATTTATTTGTGAAATAAATAATTAATTGGCAAATTTAATAATTGATTAAATGAGATTTAATTGATTATAAATTAATTAAGAAAAGTTCTTAATATTATTAATTAAAGGATTTAATTTTTGGACTTCAAGTCAAGCAAAATGAAGAAGGTACTTTTATCAATCAATCCAAGTACACTAGAAAGTTACTGAAGAAATTTGGAATGCAAGACTGTTCAACTGCATCCACTCTCATGGCCACTGCAACCAAGTTAGATAAAGATACTGGTTCATCAGTAGATATTATTAACTACAGAGGTATGATTAGCTCTTTACTCTATTTAACTACAAGTAGACCTAATATCATTTATGCTACCTGTCTCTGTGCAAGATTCCAGGCTGATCCAAGAGAACCTCATCTAATAGTTGTGAAAAGGATTTTCAAGTACCTCAAGGGTACAGCTGATCTAGGATTGTGGTATCCTAGAGAATCAGATTTTAAGCTAATAGGTTACTCAGATGCAGATTTTGCAGGATGCAAAATAGACATGAAAAGCACTAGTGGAAGCTGCCAATTTCTTGGAGGCAGATTGGTTTCTTGGTTTAGCAAGAAACAGAAATCAATTTCTACATCAACTGCAGAAGCAGAATATATTCCTACAGGAAGCTGTTGTGCACAGATTCTTTGGATGAAGAATCAGTTACTGGACTATGGGTTATAATTTTCTAAAATACCTATTTACTGTGATAATCAAAGTGCTATTGCTATGAAAGGTAATCTAGTTCAACACTCAATGACAAAGCACATCAGCATTAGGTACCATTTCATAAGGGAACATGTGATGGAAGGTACAGTGGAATTGCATTTTGTTCCAACAGATCAACAACTAGCAGATATCTTCACAAAACCACTATGTGAAGCTACTTTTACAAGACTGGTAAATTAACTTGGAATGGTTTCAGGTTCTTTCTCAAAATCTGCTTAGTTTTTGTTCTCATGCATCAGAATTTATGATCAGTGTTTACATATTGTCTTATCTCTATGTAATCTGTGCTTTAACTGTAATACATTAAATACTGATTGTATTTGATGTGGATCTATATACTCTGATAGTATTTTGAATGTTCTGTGACTATTCAATCCAATGAGGATTACTGTGCTAGATGCTGACCTAGTAGTCTTTAACATACTAGAAATCCCATGTTTGAATTTGTTGTTTATGTGGAAATTTATTAACACAAGCAAATTCTGATTTTGAGCTTAGTCAAATTTACTTTGTGTATCTTATTACTAAGTCACAAACTAGATTCTTGCTTCTTATCTGTCAAATTCTGATGTCAGTAAATCTTAAGGATGAACCACATGCTTGATAAGCCTCACTTATCTGAAGAAAAGAAAAGAAAATTGAAGTCAGGTACTCCTTTGAGATCTAGAATAAATATGTGGAAGGGAAGATCCAAGTGCATTGCTGGTATTAAGTTATATGCATTAGAAAAGCAAATAAATTTTTCTTGGTGACTTTTCACATTCTCTGATTACTGGAGAAATACTCTGATAATAGCATAAATTCTGATAGCAGTTGTGACTCACTTACACTGAGAAGCCACTGTAAAAGGAATTTCAAAAGATGCATAAAATGAGCACAAACAGTTGAGGTGAACTCTTGCATAAATTTATTCTATAGTAGACTTCATTATTAATGATAGATTTTAAGCACTTTTCTTAGTTATGCCTTATTTCTAAAATGTACTGAAGTTTATCAGACTTTAATCTTTATCTGATATTTTGCTAAATGCACACACTCTCACTCCATATGAATAATGAAAATTACTGTGGTGATTAAGTTGTTTTAGATAAATAGTTAAGTGTCATTTGCATAACTTCTGAGGACAAGTTCTGATGAAAGTTCTGATGCTTAAACTCTGAAGAAACAAGTCAGTATTTGTACGAAGAATCACAGAAACAGACATTCATTTTTTGAGTACAGAAACCATATTCTAATGACCGTTAAAATCTGATAATAGTCAAGTTCTGATATCAAATCCTGATGGAAACTCTGATGCTTACGTGGCATTATTTATTTACTTGACTTATTTGTGGTAATACTGAACGGTCATATTTTATCAGAATATATTTAAGTGAGATAAAAACAGTCATAATCATTTGGTTAGTGGGAAACGTGTTTGTTATGAAACACTGCATGTGCACATTAATTACTGCTTATTTCTCGTGCCCACTAACTATTGCTTTAACTATTTACTAGCTGACAGGTGTAAAGGGTCTGTTTTACTTCCAAAAAGAGCTGTTGAGTGGAAAGAGTATATATATGAGAGTTAAAAGATATTACAATCTTTTACCTACTTTTTTTATTCTTAATCTCTCTTATTCTCTCTCTCTCTCTCTAATATTCTCTGAAGCTATTTTCTTACAGGCCTTTTATCAAACACCTTGTGTATACTCTATTTTCTCCCTTATTTCTTACAGAAATGGCACCAAAAGACATTGTTTTCAATGGAGCTAAGTTTGTTCTTAACAACTACTTAGCTATTCTCCGCAAGGATGAAGCCCCATCAGAACTTCACTTCATCCAAGACTTTTTGTCTCGAAGTGAAATAGGCTATGCACTGACCCAACTAGAAGCAATCTCAAGAACTCAAGTGCTGGAATTCTGGAGGAATGGTGTGTATGATGATGGTGGTGCACATGGGTCCTCTAGTATTATCTTTACAACAGGGGAGGATGATCATGTGGTGACTTTGGCTACAGTTAGACAGGCTTTACATTTTCCAGAAAACTGTGTTTACAATTCAACAGTTGAGGAGCCTGCTCTTCAACAGATGATGGCCAACCTGGGTTATGAGAAGTCTTTGGAAAAGCCGGGTCAATTGAAGAGACCTCACATTAGGAGGGAATGGAGTTTCTTCTTTGACTACATCACAAAGGCCTTTGCCAACAAGTGCTCCAATTTTGATGCTATACCCATACTGAGTCAGCAAATCGGGTATGCTCTCTTGAATCAAACACATTTTGATTATGCAAATGTTGTTTTAGGATTCATAGGTGATAGGATGATAGAAGATAGAAATACATTCTATTTTGCTAGATTCTATAAGCTTATTTACAGTTTATGTTGCTCTGATGCACCCCAACTAGCAAGTGAGTTAAATGAACCATTTAAACTTGCTAAAAGAGCTTTTACTGACTTATTATCTACTGATAATAAGAAAACTGTTCTGAGACCCCTCTAAATTCCACAATCAGTCAAACAGTTTTTGGTAAACTCTGACCCAAACACCTATACCTCCATATATCCTGATGTCCAACCATCCCAACCTTCATCAGCACCTACACAACCAACCACCTCTCAACCTCAACCAACTCAACCTACCATCAAAACATACTTCCAACCAGCTCAATCCTCACAACAACAACCATCAACACCTACCATCAGACCTTCATCCTTAAAGCCTAAAAGATTATAATCTGTTCCTAAATCTCCACCAAGGAGAAGAAGGATGATTCTAAGGAATGAATCAGATGATGAAGAAACACAGGGTCATGCATCAGAACCTGTGCCTGTGGAAGCTGAAAATATGGTTTTTCAGAAAGAAAAAGAAGCTAAAGGGTCAACTTATCAGATAAATTCTGAAGCTGAGGGTTCTGGAAATTTGAAGAGGAAAAGACCTGTAAGTTCTGATGCTGCACAGTCAACTTCTTCACTATCAAGGAGATTAAAGAAAATGAGGGCATGAAGGCACATGGCTAATCCTCCATCTGAGGACACTGAAGAAGCTGAGGAAGGGGATCAGGAATCTCTAATCTTAAAGCCAATTGTGATTGAATCTTTGCCACCTCCAACACAGGCTGAAGACACTGTTCATGAAATAGTGATCACACCTCTTGTCTCTCCAGTCAAAGCAACAACTGTTGAAGATTCAGGATTAAGTCCTAAAATTGACATCCATAGGCTGCACATTCCAACTGTTCTTTATCTGGAAACTCCAACATCAGCTCAACCATCTACAGTTAATTCTCCAATCTTAAATGCTGAGCTACCATCTACACCAACAACACCAATTTTAGAGATAAATTCTGATGCTCAGAATTTAGATGAAGTTGTTCTAGAATCTCCTATAGCCTCACATACACTTGTGTTGTCAGAAGATACTGAGTCTTCTTCAAGTTCTGAAGACAGTGTTTCTATTGATACTCCAACTCCCATTCTAGGAAAGGAGGCACTTATTGAGAAATTTGTTGAGCAAGCTGCTCCTATTCCTTGGGAAGATACTTACAGAGGTGTGGAGTGGACCAAGAAGTGGAATGAAACTGATTTCATTCCTAGCTCCAAAGTACTGACAGACCATATTGGAAAAGCTGATGAGTTGCTCACAAATTCCGATTTCAAGACACAACTCAAAGTCACAGCTCTATCTACTAAAATTCTCCAAGGCCTACACTCTCAAACTCATGCCAAGGTTGATAAACTTCTTCAGTCAGCTGAAAAGCTAGATATGACTCTCAAGTTAGACAAGTCAAGACTTATCAGACCTATACATGAGAAGGTTGAAGCTATTGAGAAGGTACAAGAGAAGCAACATGCCCAAATTACTGAGGTCCTGCAGAATCAAGCCAATCAACAAGCTCAACTTAATGAAATCCAATCTTCAGTTGAACTTCTTCTCTCTCTCCTACTACCTGATGATACCAAAAAGGGGGAGAAGATAGTTAAGTCCAAATGCTCTAATACTCAGATACTGAAGAAAAGGGATAATAATAAAGATGACCAGGGAAACCCTAGCAAGGGTCAAGGTCAATGGCAAAGCAGCAAGGTTTCTTCTAGGAAACTAATTGTTAGTTCCTAATAATGCAACAAGAATTACAGAAGGGGGTTGAATGGAATTCTTGAAACTTTTTCTGAATTATAAAATGTTCTAACTTAAGATATATATATGACAGTGTTTTGATTTGCAAATTGTGGAATAACAAGTTAAATATGAATCAAAACACAAAGTAATAAAAACGCAAGTCTTTAAAACTTTCTGGTGGATTTGAATGTATCCACCAGAGATATATATATCAATAGAACTCTGTGAAGCTTGAATAGCTCACAGCTGCTTACAAATGAGAACAACTAAACTTACAGAGAAATGCTAAGGATACAACTTACAAATGTTTCAATGGGAAAATACTTGCTTAGTCTTGTTGTTGTTCTAATTACTACTCTTGGTTTATATATCACCAAGATTACACAGTAATAAGACAAGATAATAAAACAAAACCTATCAAGTCTAATACTATGCTACTTCATTACTCTATTCTAGCATCTTTGAATATCTTCATATTAGCATGGAAATGGCAATGCTTCTTTATTCTCAAAAACTCAGTTGAATAGGCTGCCACATTCCTTTAGCATACACTCGACGCATTTGACTGTGTTGTCACTGTCAACGGATGTATGAATTGATCATCCGTCGGGTACATGATCATCCGTCGGTGACTTTGTTGATTCTCCGTCGGTGGCTTTGTTAATCATCCGTCGGGTAGCTATTTGGCACTTGACTTTATTTCATTTATGTAGAATTACAAGACATCATCTATGTACAATTAATCAACCTATTCTGCATATCTAATTAAAGTCAACATGACTTATATGGTACTACAGAATCTAAAGAAAGGTGTTTGCAGAAATGTGCTACAGGACTTATTATTACATAAGCTACTCAATCGATGGATAATAATGTTGGGTTCCCAAGGCATAAAATGCAGCGGATAAACGTAAATAAAACAAAAATTTCGAAACCCAAAAACAGGATCCATGTATAATTATGGGCAGATTATGGAGATAACGAATCATACCTTTCAAGAGCTTAACTTTCACGAACTCAACGGAGATCTTAGCTATCACGCTTTGTGTCTACCTCTCGGAGAAACACCTCTATGGTATCCACACGAGCACCTTCAAGAACGTCTCACGAACTTGACTACAGAATGGATGTACTAGCCTCCTTCTTGACGATCCGAATTGCCTCTGCCTCTCTTTGCTGCTAGGGTTTTCTCAAAAATGTACAAGCCTCTTTAACCTATCATTATGTATTTATAATGGCTGATTAAAAAGGCCCATAACAGCAAAGCCCAACCCTAGTAGGTATTGGATTAAATAATAAAAACGAATTTCTATTATTTAATTAATAACTAAGTCATACTTAATTATTATGGGCAAAAACATTCCTTTTAATTTGAATTTATATTATCTCAATTAAGTCTTACTTAATTATAATAAAATTCGAATAATCATCAATTAATTTAAATCCATAATTTAAATTAACTATTCCATTAAGTACTCTATTTGTGCGACCATATAGGCTATTATTTAATTGGCAATAATTTTATTCTCTAATAAAATTATAAACAATGAGCGGTATCTAGTAATACGTCATTGTTACCCAAATAAACAATAATTAAATCGTGATTAGATAAAACCTTTCATGATTAATGTTTTTCATGTAATATAATCCCTTTAACCAAACATATTATAGATTAAACTCGAGGCATGTATTTAGTCATCCTCTTCAATATTTAATCCGGGTTTACTTGATCCATGAGTAGATTATCAAGACAAATCATTATTTGAGCATGGCCATGCTTTTATAATCTCACTCAATCAAGAGGCCAATAATATCTCTCCTAATTATATGAGGGTTAAATCCTTTATCTATCATTCATATTTTGCATACGACTCATGATATACCCGATGTCCACTTTTATCATCACCGGATCAAAAGTAACTTTTAATGTAGTCAAAGTATATTAATCCTCGTATAGAAATATAATGATTTCAAGTCAAAGGATCGTTACACCATTATCACTGTGAGTCTATCTTATGACTTTATTAAACATGAAGAATCTCACTGTGGGTCTCACTACTAGAAAAAGTAGAATAGACATCGGCTAAAAACCGATGTCTATGAACAAAAAAATCCGATGTCTTCGTGGGTGATGTTAAAGACCCCCCATTTAACATCGATTTTAAACTGATGTTAAAGAAGACGTATAACATCAGATTTTAAAGATGTTAAATTTCTAATGCATATCTAATCTTCATATATTATCATAATATGATATTTTTATCAATTTAAACATATGTTAGATAAGCAAAATATTTTCATTTACTCATTAAACTGATGTTACTTATACCAGTAACAACGGTTTGAAAGATAAACCGATGTAAACATAACTTTTGACATCGGTTCTTTATTTCAAACCGATATCTATTGGTCATAAACCGATGTCTAAAAACTTTATAACATCAGTTTTTTATTTTAAGTTTTTTTTTGTTGTAGTATTTAACATCGGTTTTGTTTGATGCAACTGATGTAAATGTTCAACTAAAATTGATGTATTAAGCTTTAATAGACATCATTTTGCACTGCAATGATGTATGTACTTTTTTTATTAATGCACATTTTAAAATTAATATATTTTTTAGTTGCAAAACTTCAGTTATCATTACCAAATCACGATGATAAAGTCTTACAATGACGAAAAACCAGAAACATATAATTTTCAAAGATACAACAATAACAATCCGATATCTATTTTAAAAAATAACAACCAAAGTAATTTATATCTTTACTATTCTGTAGAAAGAATAACAAAACTCTTCTTTCTATCAGATGTATTGATGTGTACGTGCCTTATCGTGCCACCGTGTACTTCAGTCCCTCCCATGTTTGGATTCTTCCAGCTTTTGTACAAATCCTGGATGAGCTCCTCCTATCTACAGGCTTGGGCACAAACCAATACAACATAGTTCGTAATCTCAGGCCAATCTTGGGATTCAACAATCTATACTCAAGCAAAAAACCTGGTATTAAACGAAAGAAACAATAATAGATAAAGAATAATTGAACTAGTCGGATAGACAACAATATTAACTTATATCAAACTTGCCCAATTCCATAATGAAGGCATTGTAAAAATGCGACAAGAAGAGATCAGTTTAGGCATTTAGAAATTTTAACTCTATTCTCTAAGATGAGCGTCTATCACGGGCAACCACAAAAGGTTAATAAGTAGACGGAAACAGGCAGAATATGCACCTTATCCTTAACACCACCAACAGGTAAAACTAGACCTCGTAGTGTCATTTCCCTTGTCATTGTTGTATCTGATCTTACTTTTGTCTGACTAAATAGTAACACCAGGGCTGTTAAAAGGGTCACACCTGCAGAGGGACCATCTTAAGGTATCGCACCAGCAGGAAAATGAATGTGAACATCCTGTCCTTCCAACAGATTTATTTCCTTCGTAGCGGCGAACTTAAGCTCAGTGGCCCTTGATCTTACCTAAATTAAGAATCACACTAGGAAAGAGTATATGTCATGTGAAGTAATTTTATACATCTTTTGGTAGTTGATCTGTTCTGCTTGAAACTTTATAGTGATGCTGCAAATAAATTATACACTGAGAAAATATATATACGACACTGACATGACATGACATAATAAAACACGCATCCAGAACCACACATAGAAAACATTAATATGAGTAAATGAGTATCTTATCTACCAGTGAAACCATTTTTACTTCATGGCATTATACACAATACCAAAATACCATTACTGTACCGAAACACATAATAGTTTTACACAACCTAAATCCTGTCTTGATCGGGAATAAAATGCCATAATCTCAAGAAATATTTGGAACTGCTGTGTTATGTCTAGAATATGGTACCACAACTTGCAAGTAACTATAAATAGATGCATATTGTCGTATTCTCTTAATAAGAAAAATTGACCAAGACTCAGATCAGATTTTCTTTTCTGGGAAAACGTTAGCTTAATTTATATATATGCATCTGCTTGGCATAAAAAAATGCAACAGATTTACCCAAGTAAGTGCAATATGCGCCGATTCTTTAATAACATCACCAAGTTGACCAGTGAGATGCAGGTCACCCTTCCCCGCCATAGACGTAGCTTCCACAAATTGAACCTCTCCTCCGAATGCAGTCCATACCAATCCAACTGATAAGTGATATCCCAGGTGCTGCAACCCGCTCTCCAGTTTCTGTGTCATCAAAGCGTGGAGGCTGCATCAAAGTGTAGGAAAAAAACCTCAGATCTGCTAAGCATAACAGATATACAACATATAAATCTATAAGAGAACAATTAAAGGTACGAGAAGAGGACAAACATTCAGTAAGACTCGACCAATATGCTTTTGTTTGTATACAAGTATTCCTATACTAGCTAGTTCCAAACACCTAAACCAGCAGCTGGCAAATAATTCCACACATGCTATCTTAAACACGAATTTTTGTAATTGAAGATAAATGATTACCCTTAATACTTTTTCCAGCATGGATTCATTAAAAACTAATGGTGAATTAAGCCTGAAATCGCTTGACATCTCGTGATTGTCACCCATCATTCCATCATTCTAACATTGAAAATTGGTTGTATATATACAGAACATCAAAAAATGCAAGAGGTAGAGCCACCAGGCTTCAGCAAATAATAACAGAATGTTAGTTTCAAGCATCTCCTTATTATGACTTATTAAATTTACAACAAAGTAGTAAGTTTCAAATAGTTAAATATGACAAGCAGTCACCAAACTGATTTGATATCATATGGAACAACATCTTCAGCATTAATCGTAAAAGGAGGTACCCCAGGCCTCAAACTCATTGGAAATTCAGCATCTCGTAGTAAAACTTAATCAGTCACTCAGGCCACACAATGCTAACTGAAACATCAAGATACCTCATGTGAATAAGTTGATAGCATGGACTCTATTGATACTGCCAAATCAGATGCATACCGCAAGGCCAATGAAGCTGTTTCAGGTTCCACCTACAATATAAGTTGTGTTTCAGGTTGCAAGTAAGATATCAGAAAAATGGACATAATGAATAAGCAATTAAGCATAAAAGCACCTCACCTGATCCACCAAAGCATACAAGACATCGATGATGCAGGGAAGGCAGCACAAACCGTAATGCCAATGACGCATGCCAGTGTCATGCAAAACACAATAAAGAATACATCAAAAGCCAAATATATTATACAAAGCCTGCGTTAAGATCATATATAATCACTTATTTAGATTTTATTATGATAGTTCAAATTTAAGGAAATAGTATCAAAACGAACCAATAGAACCAATAGAGCTGGGGGGATTGCTCAACTAAAGCTTGCCCATCAAGGGAGACCAATAAAACCCAAAGATCCACCACACAAAGGAAAACATTGTATTTGCTGATTCCAAATTCTTCACTACAGAACTAAGAATGAAAACAGAGTCAAATGAGCATATAATATATTAACTCCAAGAAATTACCTCAAACTTTTCGTAATAAATTGTGTTTATCATGTGCATTTACTCTATATATATAATGTAAGAATACAAGTATTTGGCAGCGAGGTTCGGGTGTATAAACCTGACTTATCATAGCTCACAGATTCGTCTTGAATATAACAATAATGTTATGGACAGAGCTAAAAACAAGGAGAAAAGATGAGTACCCTGTCATCCGACGACCGTAATTGAAGGTAACGCGTCCCAGATAACAGGCAACAGGCTTTCTTCACAATAATCACCATGAGCACTACTAGTTCTTTGTAATTCACATTCAATAAAAAATAAAAACACAACAAAAAAACTAAAACAAAAGTGTAAAAACAAAAATAAAAGAAAAAGAGACACAATCAGTTATATATATAACTGTAAATAACAACAAATATGTTAAAAAGCTAAAAATTGAAATTTAAAAACCACTTACTAATTCGAGCAGAATAAGGATATATAACAACATAGATAGGCCGATTGGAACTTTATCTGCACCTAGTTAACACAAATCGAACGATTTATTGAAAACAAGAGTTAGGGTTCATGTAATTGAAAGATATAATTCAAATTAGGGATCTTAATTGTGAGTTCTTGGTTTCAATTTGGAAAGTTAGGTTTTGAATTTAGGGTTCTACGTTGTGAGTTCATAAAGATGGGTGGAGAGGGGAAGTAAGAGTGATGGAGAGAGAGAGAGAGAGATGTTCTTCCGTCAGAGAGAGAGAGTTTTGATAGTTTTGATAGCTTTGATTTTTGATTTTGTGTTTTTTTAAATGTATATTTGAGGATAAAGTTGAAAAGAGGGGGAAGAGTTGAAAATAAACTAAGGCAAAACGGGGGAAATTTAAGAGGGAATGAAATTTTGGCTAGGGGGAATGGGGAAGGCGCGCTGCTGAAATTTTTTTAACAGACATTTAACATCGGTTCTTCTAACAAACTGATGTTTATAAGCACGAAAGACATCGCTAGCTTAAAACCGACGTCTAAAATACTTTTTACATCGTTGAAATAAGTAACCGATGTAAAAGAGGCGATGTCTATTCTACTTTTTCTAGTAGTGTCTGTCCAGTACTATGTACTCTCACATATACCTATGTATTGACTTTAGTATCCCCATACTTATAACCAATGAGATGTGGTTATCTTGTCAAACAACATACTAGTCTATCTATGTATTATTATTATCCTATATAATAATACTCGACTAGGGACCTTTAAGAATATGATATATTATATAATCTCAAGTTCAAGTCATGTACTTAAACTATACAATGTGTATCATCATTCTAAGGACATTTATTATGCTAACAAAATATCGCAGTAATTAAGGTCATAATAAATACATTTATTGAATGATCAACTGACATAAAGATTTAAAAGAATAATGTATTGCCTCTAGGGCACCTACACTAACAATCTCCCACTTGCACTAGAGCCAATCACCCATATATCTAATACCCATGGAACTAGTGTGACCATCGTGCTTCTGCTGCGACAAGCCTTTGGTCAGTAGGTCTGCAATGTTATCATTTATGTGCACTTTACATATGTGTATATCACCCCTTTCATTAATCTCTCGAATTAGATAAAATCTCCTGAGTATATGTTTAGCCCGAGAATGTGATCTAGGTTCTTTAGACTGTGCAATGGATCCATTATTGTCGCAGTATAGATCAATGAGATCTGCGATCGATGGAACCACTCCCAAATCAGAAATGAACTTTCGAATCCAAACGGCCTCCTTAGCTGCTTCACAAGATGCAATGTACTCAGCCTCCATTGTAGAATCAGCTACTGTTTCTTGCTTTGAACTCTTCCAGCTTACAACACCTCCGTTTAGACAAAACACAAAACCAGACTGTGATACAGTATCATCTCTGTCTGTTTGGAAACTTGCATCGGTGTAACCTTTTACAACGAGTTTCTCTTCTCCTCCATACACCAAGAATGAATCTTTAGTTCTTTTCAGGTACTTAAGAATATTCTTAACTGCCGTCCAGTGACCTTCACCCGGATTAGACTGGTATCTGCTCGTCATGCTCAAAGCATATAAAACATCTGGGCGAGTACATACCATTGCATACATGATAGATCCAATTGCTGAAGCATATGGAACTTTATTCATGTGGTCCTTCTCATCCAATGATTTCGGACACTGGTCCTTAGAGATCGTTATCCCTTCAGACACGGGGACATATCCCCTTTTTGCATTTTGCATTCCGAAACGATGCAAAACCTTATCAATGTATGTGCTTTGACTTAGACCGATCATCCTTCTAGATCTTTCTCTATAGATCCTCATTCCTAGAATGTAGGATGCCTCTCCTAAGTCTTTCATGGAGAAATTGCTCCCTAACCAAGTCTTAACAACCTTTAGAGAAGGTATGTCATTCCCCATTAGTAGTATATCATCAACATATATTACTATGAATGCCACATAGCTCCCACTAACCTTCTTGTAAACACACGGTTCATCTTTATTTTCAATAAAGCCATACTCTGTGACTATTTCATCAAAACGGATATTCCATCTCCTAGAGGATTGCTTCAATCCATAAATGGATCGACGCAATTTACATACCTTGCCAGCATTCCTTGGATCGACAAAACCCTTACGGTGTGTCATGTACACATCCTCTTCAAGGCTTCCATTAAGGAAGGCTGTTTTGACATCCATTTGCCAGATTTCATAATCATGGAATGCTGCAATGGCAAGTAAAATCCTTATAGACTTGACCATAGCCACTGGTGAGAAAGTTTCATCATAGTCAATACCATGAATTTGTTTGAAACCTTTTGCAACCAGCCTAGCTTTACAGGTCCGAACATTTCCATCCATGCCCTTTTTCTTCTTAAAAACCCATTTGCACCCTATGGGTTTTACCCCTTCGGGTGGATCAACCAAAGTCCATACTTGGTTTTCGTATATAGAATCTATCTCGGATTTCATGGCTTCAAGCCATCTCTTAGAGTCTGGACTGTTCATAGCATCTTGGTATGTGAGAGGCTCATCTTCATCTATGAGCATCAAATCACCACACTGAGTCATGAGAAATCCATATCACTCTGGCTCATGGCGAAATCTACCAGATCTACGAACAACCTATGTTTGTTGAGCATTATCATTATTCTGCTCTTGTTCCACTTCAGGTTCAATGCTATTTTGCGGTTCTCGATCTTCATCGAGATCTATAGTTCTTCCACTGTTTCTTTTGGAAACAAAATCTCTTTCCATGAAGACAGCATCTCGAGCAATAAACACTTTCTGCTTAGAAGGACTATAAAAATAATACGCCTTTGTTTCATTAGGGTATCCCACAAAAATGCACTCTTCGGATTTAGGTCCAAGCTTGTCAGATTCTTGACGTTTCACAAACGCCTTACATCCCCAAACTTTCATAAAGTTCATGCCTGACCATTTCTCCTTCCATATATCATATGGAGTCTTTTGAACCTTCTTAGTAGGAACACGGTTAAGTGTGAAAGCCGCTGTTTCTAGAGCGTAACCCCAGAAACTTATTGGAAGATCTGCATGACTCATCATCGATCGAACCATGTCCAACAAGGTGCGATTTCTCCTCTCTGAAACTCCATTCCATTGAGGTGTTCCTGGCGGAGTGAGTTGTGATACAATATCACACTCTTTCAAATACTCTCTAAATTCGGTGCTTAAGTATTCACCCCCACGATCGGATCGTAAGATCTTAATACTTGCATCTCCGCCAATTTGCTTCTCTACTTCAACCTTGTATTCTTTAAAGTTTTCAAAAGAATCGGATTTGTTCTTCATAAGATATACATATCCATATCTACTGAAATCATCAGTAAATGTTATGAAGTAATAGTAGCCTCCTTTAGCCATTACACACATTGGGCCACATACATCACTATGTATTAGCTCCAGACGTTTAGTGGCCCTTTGACCCTTACCAGTGAAAGGGGCTTTAGTCATCTTACCAAGCAAACAAGATTCGCATTCTTGGTATGATTCAAAATCAAACTTATCAAAGTATCCATCCTTATGTAAATTGGATATGCGTTTCCCATTTATGTGGCCTAGACGACAATGCCAGAGGTATGTTTGATTTGAGTCATTCATTTTAAATCGTTTGTTTTCTATATTACAGACATGATTATCTAAATCAAGAACATATAAACCATTAAATAACCACGCAACACCATAGGTTAAATCATTCAAAGCAAAAGAGCAACTGTTGTTCTTTATTGTAAACGAAAAACCTTTCTTGTCCAAACAAGAAACATAAATAATGTTTTTGCAAATCACAGGCATGTAAAAACAGTCTACTAGTTCTAAAACAAGCCCAGAGGGCATAGATAAATAATAAGTTCCTACAGCTAAAGTAGCAACTTTTGCTCCATTGCCTACTCTTAGGTCCAGTTCTCCCTTAGCCAAAGTTCTACTTCTCTGCAAGCCCTGCATATTTATACAAATGTGAGAAGCACATCCGGTATCAAATACCCAAGATGTAGAAATAGACAAATTGACTTCTATAACATAAATACCTGATCCAGAAATCTGAACTGCTTTCATTTTCTTCAGATCCTCCAAGTAAATTGGACAGTTTCTCTTCCAGTGACCAGCTTTCTTACAGTAATGACATTCACCCTTGGCCACACCACCTTTAGGCTTTAAAGCCTGTTTGGGACCTGATTTTGGCTTGGGTGTAGAATCAGATCCAATCTTCTTCTTACCCTTCCACTTGCGCTTCCCTTTGGCCTTACCTTTATTTCCCACCATCAGTATGGGAGCAGGTTCAGCTGTCTTCATGTTGGTCTCATATGTTCTCAACATATGCAACAATTCAGTAGGTGTTTTGTCAAATTCATTCATATTGTAGTTCAAAACAAACTGAGTGAATTTGTTGTTCAAAGAATTCATGATTAGGTCAATACCAGTTTCTGGACCAATCGGGAAACCCAAAGTTTCAAGGTACTCAATGTAACCAATCATCTTCAGAACATGTGGGCCAACTGGTTCACTCACCCCTTGTTTGCAATTAAAAAGTGACTTACTCATGTTGAACCTTTCTTGACTAGTTTGGCTTGCAAACATGCTTTGCAAGTGCTCATTGATAGTATATGCATCCATATGCATATGCTGTCTTTGAATCTCAGCATTCATAGTTGCCAACATAAGACATGTAACATCATTTGCATCATTCTCATCCCTTGTGCGTGTTGCTCGTTCATCAGCAATAGCATCCTCAGGAAGGGGGCCTGGAGGAGGAATATCAATGACATGAAGCGTGCGCTCCTGCCTGAGGACAATCCTCAAATTCCTCTGCCAGTCTAGGAAGTTGTTTCCTCCTGTCAGCATGTCCTTCTCAAGGACTAAACGTACGGATAGTGTGTTTGTGTTGTTTGCCATTACTCAGTATCTACAATAATAAAAGCGCAAAATAAACATTAGATTGTCTGAGTTAAAATTTTATGTTCATATGATTATGATATATTCCTAATATATCTCCCACTATTTTTTTATCAAATTAATAGCCCTAACTATTAATTCAGAAAGTATATCCCATAAATCTTTCTAGTGAGCCAAGATCCATATTTCGTCATGTCCTAAGTCAACCACCGGTATCCTTAAAACATGATTATTTAGGTAGACAGCAGTTGTCAATTATATCATATATAATTCTTGGATAATTTGGTGGACAACAATTGATCTTATTTATCTAATAGATTTTTAACCAAACTCTATGCTTCTAAGTTCATAATAGTTGAATATAACCGTTTATATTCACCTTATAATGATGACTCAGTTAAGTTAGACCCAATGATACAACGTTCGAATATAACCGTTTATATTCGTCGCATTTCACCACGATAGATAGAAGTCCCCTGCCACTGACAGCCCTTCCCCTTATCGATCTAGGATTCAATGAGTGTTCATTCATTTGAAAGCATCTGATTAAAACTTAATATTTTTTCTTAGGGATTTTTAATTTAGAACGATCATGATCCCATCATAAAGAGATTCTCAATTTTTCCTTGAATAAAATACTTCAAATCAATACTCGTCAATGGTTTGATTTCCAGGCAGTGGAGGAGTCACATCGGTCTTGCTTAAAACCCACAGCCTTACAAGTTCTATGAACCCGTTGTTGACAAAATCGCCCCATGTCAGAAATAAAGAAAATTCATATTTTATTCCGTGTTTCATAAACACGAGAATCTCATGATCGTTTGTTGATTTTAAATCTTGAGTCATTACAGATTTTATCTTGTTTAAAGGCATGGCATGAGTGATGTATCTAATATATACATGCATCATTAATCTAATTAAAACATGCATTTTCTACTCTACACATACTATTTATACATCATATGAAAAGTGCGTAAAGTAAACGTGCAATAGTTATGGCCCAATCCTATGTGATCTTTTCAGGCTAATGAAAAGATCAAGGTCAATCTATGGTGTAAAAATAACTATTACATCTGTCTTCTCTATTACTTCCATTGTCTCCTTGGCCTCCATATGATGCCTCCTTGTTCCCTTGTCCTTCTTGGATGTTACATTAAGAATTATACTAATGAACTTATAAAAGAACTCGAGTTACATTCGAGATAAAACAACTACAAATAGAAAACGACATGCAAGTCGTATTTATTACAAACCAAAAGAATAAACCATTACAACTAAGGTCTTAAGGCCATAACTATGCACCATGCTCAAGTAACCATTAAAGAACATTATAGATCATATAAAGATGACATACTATTTATCACTTATCATGATTCAATCAAGAATAATAAATAAGTAAAGCATATGTCATAAGCACAAATTAAAAATGAAACCCTAAGCACCCCGATGGCGGAAATTTTTGCAAAATCAAGTATCAGAATACTAGCAAAACATGTATCAGAATACTATTCCAGAAGCATGTATTAGTATACACATGACCCATATCCCAGTTACCAAAAACATGTATCAGTATACATATTATAAGAGATCGCATACATATGAGTTATGGCAGATCTTAAACATACTAGTATCATCATATAGATCATTAACAGATTCATCATATCATTCATATAACATAACTGTTATCTAGGCAGACTCATATAACATAACTGTTATCATGGTAGACTCATCACACATGCATACTTGTAAAAATACAGTAAACATGTAACCAAATCAGCCCCTTATACACGTAGCTCTGATGCTATTGTTGGGTTCCGAAGGCATAAAACGCAGCGGATAAACGTAAATAAAACAAAAATTTCGAAACCCTAAAACAGGATCCATGTATAATTATGGGTAGATTATGGAGATAATGAATCATACCTTTCAAGAGCTTAACTTTCACGAACTCAACGGAGATCCTAACTATCACGCTTTGTGTCTACCTCTCGGAGAAACACCTCTATGGTATCCACACGAGCACGTTAAAGAACGTCTCACGAACTTGACTACGGAATGGATGTACTAGCCTCCTTCTTGACGATCCGAATTGCCTCTGCCTCTCTTTGCTGCTAGGGTTTTCTAAAAAACGTACAAGCCTCTTTAACCTATCATTATGTATTTATAATGGCTGATTAAAAAGGCCCATAACAGCAAAGCCCAACCCTAGTAGGTATTGGATTAAATAATAAAAACAAATTTCTATTATTTAATTAATAACTAAGTCATACTTAATTATTATGGGCAAAAACATTCCTTTTAATTCGAATTTATATTATCTCAATTAAGTCTTACTTAATTATAATAAAATTCGAATAATCATCAATTAATTTAAATCCATAATTTAAATTAACTATTCCATTAAGTGCTCTATTTGTGCGACCCTATAGGCTATTATTTAATTGGCAATAATTTTATTCTCTAATAAAATTATAAACAATGAGCGGTATCTAGTAATACATCATTGTTACCCAATTAAACAATAATTAAATCGTGATTAGATAAAACCTTTCGTGATTAATGTTTTCGTGTAATATAATCCCTTTCACCAAACATATTATAGATTAAACTCGAGGCATGTATTTAGTCATCCTCTTCAACATTTAATCCGGGTTTACTTGATCCATGAGTAGATTATCAAGACAAATCATTATTTGAGCATGACCATGCTTTTATAATCTCACTCAATCAAGAGGCCAATAATATCTCTCTTAATTATAGGAGGGTTAAATCCTTTATCTATCATTCATATTTCTCATACGACTCATGATATACCCGATGTCCACTTTTATCATCACCCGATCAAAAGTAACTTTTAATGTAGTCAAAAGTATATTAATCCTCGTATAAAAATATAATGATTTCAAGTCAAAGGATCGTTACACCATTATCACTGTGAGTCTTTCTTATGACTTTATTAAACATGAAGAATCTCACTGTGGGTCTGTCCAGTACCATGTACTCTCACATGTACCTATGTATTGACTTTAGTATCCCCATACTTATAACCAATGAGATGTGATTATCTTGTCAAACAACATACTAGTCTATCTATGTATTATTATTGTCCTATATAATAATACTCGACTAGGGACCTTTAAGAATATGATATATTATATAATCTCAAGTTCAAGTCATGTACTTAAACTATACAATGTGTATCATGATTCTAAGGACATTTATTATGCTAACAAAATATCGCAGTAATTAAGGTCATAATAAATACATTTATTGAATGATCAACTGACATAAAGATTTAAAAAAATAATGTATTGCCTCTAGGGCACCTACACTAACAAATAAACCATCATCCGTCGGGACTATATTGAGTTATCTATCGGGACTATATTCCTTATCCGTCGAGTGCTACATTTTTCACTAAGTTAAATCTACTAAGGTGTTTTGTTAATTAAATCATCAAGTTCACAATATATTCACAACAATCTCCCCCAATTTATGTCTACTAGAATTGTAGCCATAAATTAAGAGAAACTTGATGATAACAGAACACCCTAAAAATACAAATTTAAAAGGAAGTAGATAAAACTGTAAAGTGCTTCAATTAATAAAGTGTACAAAGATTTACTCACAGTCATTTTCAAGGTGCTCCTCTAGCCTGAGCAGATTAATCTATTTCCTTAAAGATCCGAATCTCTTTTCAAGCTTTCAGTTGTTTTCTTCTATCTGATTTTGGAGCTGTCTATGGAATTCCAGTTCATCAGATTCTGAGAGATTTAGCATTTCTTGCATTTCCAAAAGAGTCTCATTGCTAGAGATGCTTACTTGGTCTTCTAATCTGAAGAATCTTCTAATTCCTTTATCATCCATGAATTCCATCAGCCAGTAGGGCCTTAGATGCACTGTACTCCCTGTGTAAGGAATAGTTAGAGTCTTTGGGAGTGCATCTTTGGCTCTAATACTCCTCAGTTCTTCAATCTTCTTTAGAACAAGTCTTCTAGCTGTCACATTGAATCCAAAGTTATTCTTGAATTATGAATAAACCTTTATCAGCACAGATTGGCTTTCTTGAAGGATCCTGTGAAGTGGCCACTGTATCTCTTTTCCTCCCTTGTACTTGAATACTAGCCTTTCAGGTAGATTCCTGTAAGTATCAATCCCTCTAACTTCTTCCAGTTCATCTAGATAGAGATTTAAGTCTGAGAATTCCTTGATGTCATAGATGTACATGATGTCTTCCTTGTTGACTTTGGTTTGAGCTTTGGTTAGAGACTTGGATCTGAGAGTTGATGGCTTCACTTCTTGACTGCTCTTGTCTTTGTCTTCTTTGGCTTCATGAAGTGAGGTAGATTGAGTTCAGGTATTGGTAGACTATCCCAGTCTATTGGCTCATCCTTTGGAATGATAGGTTCACCATAAAAATTCTTGGATGGATCTATCTTGAATCCTTCATGTGCCACAGAGGGCATGGATGTTTGAGTTGTTGTAGAAATAGACACTTTGGGAAAGTATCCTTCCATCTCCTCATCACTGAAATCTAACTTTCTCTTTATTCTTTGCTTGTACCTTGGCTTCTTTGTCTGTGGAGGTTCATTTTGCATTACTTGATCTTGAGATTCAACTGTTTCAGATGGTTGTGCAGAAACTGAAAGAGATGTGTCCTAAGTCCAATCATGTATGAGGATTTAGGAATAACTTTTATGTAATCTGTTTTGATTTCATTGATATTAATAAAAGACTTGTTTTGTTTTTATTGCGGGCTTTATATATTTTAAGTGTTTAAATAAGATATACCACAGTTTAGAGTAAAGATTTTTTATGGATTGTGATGAGATCATAATAATGAGACCTAAAAGATGATAACTCTAAAATTAAATAGTTCCTGGTCGTAGGATTACTAACTGGTAATTAATAATCCGTAAAGATCGGTACATACTATGCTTGCTTCATTATGAAGGCTGTCTGTTCTCATAGACATTTGTGTGGTGACACTATAGCTAGTATGCATGTGCTTATTATAGAATAAGTTCACTGAACATGACTCACACAGCTGAACAACTGATGGAATTCACTCACGTGTCAGCAGTTGTTCACATAGTGATAGTTGTACAATTATCCTTAGACTTGAGGTCATCATAGTCATCTTGTGTACACTGAACTATGCTTTGGTTTAGTTCTTAGTCTCCAGGGACAATTATAAGGGTTCTACTGGGTATAGGAATTTGTACACGAAGATAGTGTATGATCAATAAAGGATCTACCCCTTCCAGTGAAGGAAGAGAATGTTCAATGCTGATCCACTTATGCTAGTTCAGGAATCTCTGGCCAGAGTGAATGAAATTAGAAATGAGTTTCTAATTTACATTAATTAGAACTAAGCATAGTGAATGAGAAAGCATATGATTAAATTAGATAGGCTTGACACAAGTTCCATGCCTTGTATTTAATCGTGACATTGCAGGGTAGAATAAATTAATTGTACGGTAACTATTCACTGAATAGGTTCTTGGTATTCTAAGCAGTGAATTCGTATTATCCGGATAGTCGCGATATGCTGAGAAGTATCCCTCACGTTGTAGAATAAATATGATTAATTTATTAATTAATCATATTTAATGAATTAAAGAATTTATATAAATAATGATAAAATAGTTTTATTATTATTTATTTCTACTATCGGCTTAATATTGAACCTACAGGGTCACACCATAAAAGAGAATGATTTAATGGTGGAGGAATTAATTAATAATGGATGGTAATTATTTATTTGTGAAATAAATAATTAATTAGCAAATTTAATAATTGATTAAATGAGATTCAATTAATTATAAATTAATTAAGAAAAGTTCTTAATATTATTAATTAAGAATTTAATTTTGGAAATTAAATCAAGTGAGAGAATTATTTTTCTAAAGTGTTTAGAAAAGGGATTAATGATTAAAAGGTGTTTTAATTAATAGTTAATTGGTTAATAAGAATAATCAATTAAAGGGTTAATAATAATAATATTTTATGGGAAAATTTTCAGCTGGAAATTTTGCCTATAAATATACTATTATAAACCCTATTAGCCTCAACCTAAAAAAGTTAAGCAAACCCCAGTTCTCCCAACCCCTTCCTCCTCCATCACATTGATCTCTTGGTGGATACCGGTGGAGTGCTTCACACTTGAAGAGCAGCTGCTAGGGATCTCCGCTCATCGTTCTTGTATCGCTTTTAAAGGTTAGAAACGATCCCATATGATTTAATCACGATTTGTATGCCTTTATTTGGATTTTATATCAAGAAAATTGTTTTACCATGCTTCCGTGATGTATAAAATCCCACAGAAACTTGTTGTGTAGGTTTCACAGCTTGTAGCTTTCACAGCTTGTAGCTTGGCCAAGATAGCAGCTTGCTCCTTCTTTTGTTTGACCTTTTTAGCATCTAGAGCAGCTTGCTTCTTTTCTTGCTTCAATCTTGCCTTTTCTTCTCTCTTTGCTTCAGCAAATTGAGGGTGTCCAGCCACCACACAAATCTCTTTACCATTCCTGAAAACTTTAGCAATTCTTCTTTTTAGTGCTGAATCAGCTGGATCCTTGTAGAATGTTATGGACCTGGCCAACAACTTATTTTTATCAGGCTTTGGTGTCTCATACACTGTGTCCAAGGGGTTTTTTAGTGAAGATTTTGGATAGTTCACCCTTGGCTTCAAAATTATCTTAGCCTTTGGAGATTTGATGCAGGATGGCTGTCCTCTTTCCAGATTATTCATGCTCATTTCATTAACAGAGATTTTCTTGATTTGAGAGTGATGAATGGCTGATTTTTCTGGCTCCTTTGCTAGCCCAAACTTCTTTTGTATGTCCTCATCAATTTTCTCCCAGTTGATTGGACTCAACTGCTTCTTTTCAGCTGCTCTCAGTGTGGCTGCTGCTTCATTTATTAGATCAATACTGTTTGTTGTTGGTGGCTTGGTGAAAGCAATTGTAGGCACAATTACTTTACTGATTTGAATGTTAAGCTATTTCTCCCCCTCACTTGATCCTTTCTCCCCCCTTTTTGTTATCATCAAGTTGTGTGGGAGGGAGTTGAGCTGCCACCAATTGTTGGAGTAATGCAGTCTGAGCTTCTTGATTGTTTAGTATCTTGGCCATTGACTTCTCTATAGCAGATAGTCTTGAGTCCATGGCCTCAACTTTCCTGTTGAGATCAGCCTCCTTCCTTAGTTTGTGAGCAATTTCAGTCATGGTGGTTGAAGGAAGTCTAGCATCCATCCTTTCTATCACATCCTTTTTTACTTCAGAAATTTCCTGCTTGATGGCATCCACACTCTGACTGTGTTGGAGGGCTTGAATCTTATGCAACTGGAGTGCTTCAAGATGTGCTTTGAGTAGTTGCTTTGTGCTAGCATTGGAAGATGCCTGAATGGCTGCTTGGGTGTCATGAATCAGCTTGAAGAGTGTTGATTGCAGATGTGAGTAGGTGTATTCTTTTGTGAGCATCCAGGTAGGAATATCTGCATCTCCCCCTATGTCCATGCTATCTTCCTCATCATTACCACCATCATCCCCAAGAGAAGTCTCATCCAGTTCCAAATCACTGCCAATATTGGAAGGCATAGCAGTGATTGCATCCTTTGCTCTTTGTAAGGATTGAGTTGTATGCACCAAGTTTAGCAATCTTTCAGCCTCCACATTGCCCTGTACAGCTAGAGTTTGGTAAGCTGTCACAGGGTGAGTAAATGTCTCAGCATCCAGGGAAATGGAATCTATAACAGCTTGATATTCTTGTTGAAATAGCCTTTCCCTTTCTGCATCATTAACACTCATTGACTCACTTGCAATGGTTTCCATCCTTATCACTCCTGTACCTGCATTTCTCTCTTGATCTCTCTTTTGTTGCATCAAGGTCTCACCTTGGCTCCCCACCCTCACACCCTCACCTTCACCATCTAAGGTGGGACTCCTCACACTCACTTTTGCCAATTCTGAAGAAATGGATTGCAATTATTCACTCTTTTCCTCTCCTTTTTCCTGGGAGCAACCCAGACTCTCACTCATTTCACTCCCTTCCCTCAATCCTAGGAGTGATTGCACTACCACTAAGTCTTCTGTACTAGTAATACTTGAAAATTTTGAAGTTGTGCAGAGACACTCGACAGATAAGGAATATTCGTCGGGTTAGCAGTTTGACTATCTGACGGATAACTGCTGTTAAGCTTATTCGTCGGGATACAATCACTACTCAACGGATGAACAATATCCATCAAGTGAGTAGAAATGAATGAGTTTGGAGTGGAAACTATTGTGAAATCTGTGCATATTGATGAAAATTTAGGCACAGATGTCTCAACAGTCTCAGAAAGAAATGGCAAGTGAGCCAACAAATCATCTAGAAGATGATGCTCACTTGCTTGGATTTTTGGCTTCTCCAAGAGAGTTAAAGATGGAGAATTTGGAAGTTATGTGTTTATCATGTCAACATCCAAAGAGTGTGTGGGAGAATTTGGTGTTTCAGGTGCTTCAATTGTTAGAGGATTTGGCTGTGACTCCACATTTATTGGAGCCACATCAATATGACTTTGAGAAGGTGCAGTGACTGTGTCTTTAGCACCAGTTTGCACAGTGTGTGAACCCTGTGCATCCCCAAGGGTCTTTGGTTTCTTCTTTCTAGTATAGGTTTGGGGTGAGCTTGTGTCCGTTACCCTTTTGGCCTGTGCTCTTGGCTGAGAGCTTTGTTCAATAGTCACATCCTTTTGGGAGGATGCAACTAGTAATGAGCTTATATCCTTATTAAGCACTGCAGTTTGTTGGGAAACTGCAGTGTGGCTAGGCTGGGAAACACTCACCTCTCCAACCTTATCCTTAGGGTTTTTTTGATGTTCATCCTGTCCCTCACCTTTTTTACCCACCTTCACACTCCCCTATTTAGGTTTTGTGGATTTTACAACTGGCATCTTTTGAGAGACACCAGAGGGGGCTTTCTTTGTCTTTGTTTTTGAAAATTTAGGTTTGGCAGCCTGGGTAGGCAACTGTTGGGTCAATGACATAGTTGCCATAGCTACACTAGAATGTAAAGAAGTTTGTGAGGTTGGAAAAGTCGAGATAGTTGAAATTACCTCACTTACCTGAGGTGCCTCCATAACAGGAAAATAGAAGAGTGGCACCTCTTTGTGATGGTTTGCCCTGTTCAAATCTGCAATGATTCTTCTTTCTTAAACCCAACAATCTAATTTGTTGGTTGGGTTCTCAAGCACAATATTCTCAGATATGTGGTTAGCAATCATCATTAAAAATCTAGCATAGTAAATATTTTTACCCCTCTTATTTAACTCCCCTAACTTAAATCCCAACTCAATTAAGACAATATCACTAAAGTTAAAAAAAAATTATCAGTCACTAGCATGTAAAGCATGTTAAGCATAGAGATATTAACTGAATTAAAATTACTGATTTTACTAAAAAATACCTTAGTAACTACATCACACAGATAACTCCATTCCTTTCTAAGACCCAACCTCCTAATTTCACTTAATTTAGAAGTGGAGAGTGCATAGCCCATGGAGTTAAGCATATTAACAATGTCAGTGTCTGTGTGTGGTGAAGTTACAGTATTATCAGGAATTTTGAAACATGCTTTAACAATATCACTATTAACACAGAATTTCTTACCTTTAATAGTGAATGTGATAGTCTTATCAGTTGAGTTGTATGTTGTAGTCGTCCACATCTCTTCAACAACCTCGCAGTAGATGGTGGGTGATTCCAGCATGACATAGTTTGTGACGCCCTCAATCTCGGGGTTAGGAAATGAGGACTCACACACCTCTATTCTAATAATAAAATATGCATAAACCCCGATTAACTACTAACATGATGTTAGATATATTTGATAATATCATGGCTAATATGTTTTATGTTTAGCTTTCAGAATCTTACTTGAACATGATAAATCAGTACTTAACTGTTGATCAGTACTTATACTGGAAGTCAGGACTTAAGGATATCAGTACTTATGTTATCAGGAGATAATCATCAGAAGATAGATATCAGAACTTAAGTGCTGAAGGACGATCAGATAAGGACAGTAGCTGATTAAAGGAAAGAAGATCAAGATAAACATAAGAAGAGATATGCATGAAGAAGGAATTCCGTGAAGAATGGAATACTTGGAAGAAAAGATATCTGATTGATATATTTTAGGAAGCAGAATTATATTCCATATCAATTAGCGATTATCTTGTAACTGTGTAGTATATAAACACAGACATAGGGTTTACACTATAAGTGTTATCATAATTCGAGAAGATTATTCATTGTAACCCTAGCAGCTCTCGTGATATTGTTCATCACTGAGAGGTAACAGTTCCATACTGTAACAGAGTAAATTGTTTCAATAAAGTTTGTTTATAGTTACTTAAGTTCTTAAAGTTCGATTTGAGTGTACTATACACTGTATTCACCCCCTCTACAGTGTGTGTGTGTGACCTAACAAGTGGTATCAGAGCCTATCTGTTAACACACATACAGTTAAAGATCCAAACACAATCATGTCGGACACAAAAACTCCAACTAAGCCTACCAAAACTGAGGAACCACCAAAGACACAAATTCAGAGTCGGTATGAGACCATCAGAGTTCTCATACTGAGACCATCTGAATATCCCATATGGAAGGTAAGGATGACCATGTTCCTGGAAGCAACAGATCCAGAATACCTTGATAGAATCAAGGAAGGCCCTCACAAACCAACCAAGCTCGCTGTTGCAGTTGCAGGTAAAGCAGCAAAGACCGTACCAAAGGAGAAGAGTGATTATACTGCTGAAGATATAGCATCAATTGCTAAGGATGCCAAGGTATGACACTTACTGCATAGTGCCATTGATAATGTAATGTTAAACAGGGTAATCAACTGCAAGACTGCTAAGGAGATATGGGATGCTCTGGAAACAAGGTGTCAGGGAACGGAGACAATTAAGAAGAATAGGAAGACAATACTCACTCAAGAGTATGAACACTTTGACTCAAAGATTAATGAGTCATTGAATGATTTATATGATAGATTTGTCAAACTTTTGAATGATTTGTCATTGGTTGATAAAAAGTATGATCTTGAAGATTCAAACCTTAAGTTCCTGTTAGCTCTTCCTGAATGCTGGGATTTGAAGGCAACGATAATAAGAGACAACTACAATCTTGATGAAACAACTCTTGACGAAATATATGGAATGCTCAAGACTCATGAGCTTGAGATGGAACAAAGAAGCAAGAGGAAAGGAGGAAAGTCAAGGACAGTTGCTCTTAAGGCTGAAGAAGAATCCCCCAAAGCAGCTTCCTCAAGGAAAGACAAGGGTAAAGCTCTTGTCATAAAGTATGAAACTTAGTCATCAAGTTCTGAAAGTGATGATGACTCAGATTCTGAAAGCTTGCCTGAGACTGATGCTGATGAGGAGATGATGAAGCTGTGTGCTCTTATGGTGAAAGGAATCACAAAGATTGCATACAGGAAGTTCAGGAAGGGAAAGAAGTTTTCCAGGAAAGGCATAAGTTCTGATAAGAAGAATTTCAGAAGATCTGAAGGCAGAGGAGGAAAGTCTGACAGAGGAGATTACACCAATGTTAAATGCTATAACTGTGGTGAGAAAGGCCACATATCTCCTGATTGCAAGAAGGTAAAGGGTGACAAAGGCAAGGCTCTTGTCACAAAGTAGAAAAGCTGGACAGACACCTCAGACTCTGAAAGTGAGGAAAACTATGCATTGATGGCAAATGCTGATAAAGAAAGTGCTGAGAGCAGTTCTGAAGCTGCTGAAACAAAGGTACCTCAGACTACTTATGCTTTTCATACTGATGATATTAATGAGTTGAGAAGATATCTTAAAACCATGTTTGTTAGTTATAGAGATCAAACTTTAACATGTGAAAGACTAACTTCTGAAAATCTTGCATTTAAGAAAAGAAATGATTTCTTAGAAAAAGAGTTAGTCATGTTCCATCAAACTCAGAAGGATAGAGATGATGCTTTTTATATTAGGGATGAAGTGCTAAAAATGAATGAATCTCTAAAAACTGAGTTAGAAAAGGAAAGAGAGATTATCAGGACTTGGACTAACTCTGGCAAACCAACTCAAAATTTGCTAAGTAGTGGAAACTGGAAAGAGGGCTTAGGTTATGGAGAAGATAAGAATGATAAAGGAACTGAAGAAATTAAGCCTGTTGATAAGCAAAAGCCAAAGTTAAAACCTGTTAAGTTTGTAACTGTAAAGTCTGAAAATGAGAAATCAGAAGTTACAAAGGAATTAACTTCTGACAAACTAAAACAGGAAAAGATAGCTGAAGTGAACAAAGGCTTAATGACAAAGAAGCAGCTTAAGTATAAGCTGAAAGATGTTAAGAATGCAAACAAGGTAAAATCACCTAAAAAAATAGGAATGGAAAGGAAGGTGTGAATAAAAGCAATAATTATAAACCTGTTCCTGATGCTTCTAGGAAAATATGTCATAACTGTGGAAGTTCTAACCATCTGGCTTCGTTTTGCAGGAAGAATAAGAATATTAACTCCTTACCTTCAAAATCAGGAGTTAAGAGTCAGTCTGTTAGATACAAACCACAAAATCCTTGTTTTCATTGTGGTAGTTTATGGCATTCCATTTATACTTGTAAGGAATATCATAGCTTGTACTATGATTATTATCAAATAAAACCTTCTTTGAAGAAAGTTTCCATTGTTCCTTCTAGTGTAAATTCTGATTCAAAGTCTGATAGTGTAAGTTCTGATAAGAAAAATGTTAACATAAACTCTGATGCTAAATCCGCTGCAAATGTTAACAAACTTAATAAGGCCAAAGGATCCAAGCAAGTCTGGGTCCTTAAAACTAATAATTAGTGGTCTTTGTGATTGCAGGGCAACAGGAAAAATATTCTAGTTCTGGACAGTGGATGTTCAGGACATATGACTGGAAATAAGGCCCTGCTATCAGACTTTGTGGAGAAAGCTGGCCCAAGTGTTTCTTATGGAGATGGCAACATTGGAACAACATTGGGATATGGCAATATCAATCTTGGAAATGTCATAATTAAAAAAGTAGCTCTGGTCTCAGGACTTAAACACAACCTACTGAGTATAAGTCAAATCTGTGACAGAGGTTATCATGTTGATTTGTTTGAAGAACACTGTGAAATTGTGAGTAAATCTAAGGGCAAAGTTGTTCTGAAAGGATACAGGCATGGTAACATTTATGAAGCTAAGCTTTCAACAAGTACTGATGGTTCTGCAATCTGTCTGATGAGTAGAGCATCAATTGAAGAAAGCTGGAATTGGCATAAGAAACTCTCTCATTTAAATTTCAACAATATAAATGAACTGGTCAAGAAAAATCTTGTGAGAGGACTACCAAAGTCAGTATTTGCTCCTGATGGTCTTTGTGATTCCTGTCAGAAGGCCAAACAAAGAAAATCTTCATTCAAGAGCAAGACTGAATCATCAATTCTTGAGCCTTATCATCTACTACATGTTGATCTATTTGGTCCAGTAAATGTCATGTCTATTGCAAAGAAGAAGTATGCATTGGTCATAGTGGATGAGTTCACCAGATACACATGGGTATATTTCTTGCACACAAAAAGTGAAACTGCATCTATCTTGATTGATCATGTCAAATATCTGGATAAAATGGTCAAAGATTCTGTGAAAGTTTTAAGGAGTGATAATGGCACTGAGTTCAAGAATTTGATAATGGAAGAGTTCTGCAAAACCATGGAATAAAGCAGGAATTTTCTGCTCCTGGAACTCCACAGCAAAATGGAGTTGTTGAAAGGAAGAATAGAACTCTCATTGAAGCTGCACGTACAATGCTTGAAGAAGCAAAGCTTCCAACCTATTTCTGGGCTAAAGCTGTGCAGACTGCTTGTTTTACTCAAAATACAACACTCATTAACAAGCATGGAAAAACACCATATGAGATGGTGAAGAAAAAGAAGCCAAATCTGAAATACTTTCATGTATTTGGATGCAAGTGTTTTGTTCTCAAGACTCATCCTGAATAGCTATCAAAGTTTGATCTAAAAGCTGATGAAGGAATCTTTGTTGGATATCCACTTTCCACAAAAGCCTTCAGAGTCTATAATTTGAGAACAAAAGTGGTCATGGAATCTATCAATGTCTCTTTTGATGACAAAAAAATTACTGGTCTTGAAGATTTCATTGACCATGATCAGCTGAGATTTGAAAATGAAGACTCAAATTCTGATACTGAAAATCCTGACAAAGTCCTGATACTGTAAACTCTGATGGATTAAACTCTGATGTTATTGAAACCGTGGTAACTACGTCAAAGGAAGATGCACCTATGCAGGGGGAGCATACTCAAGATCCTACCTCATCTCAAGAAACATCAGAATATGCATCTGGCTCTTCAAGTTCTGATTCGTCAAGTTCTGATAAGCCAAGTTCTGATAGTGCTGAAATTCTAAATACTGAAGAATCCAACTCAGAGAGCATAGTTTCAGGGGGAGCATCAGAAAATGAAAATGAAGATAGCATGGATCATGGGGGAGCATCCAGTTCTAGAGACAACCTTCCATCTGCAAGGAAGTGGACAAAATCACATACACCTAATTTGATAATTGGAAATCCTGATGCAGGTGTCAGAACTAGAACAGGTACTTCAAATGAATGTCTCTACAATTCTTTTCTCTCTCAGACTGAGCCCAAGAAAGTTGAAGAAGCTCTTCAAGATGCTGATTGGGTGCAAGCAATGCAGGAAAAGTTAAATGAATTTGAAAGAAACAAAGTCTGGACCCTAGTGCCAAGACCAAAGAATAGATCTGTTGTTGGTACAAAATGGGTATTCAGAAACAAAACTGACAGTGATGGCATAATTACAAGGAATAAGGCAAGACTGGTCGCAAAAGGATATTCTCAACAGGAGGGAATTGATTATGATGAAACATTTGCACCAGTTGCTAGGTTAGAAGCCATATGGATATTTTTGTCTTATGCTGCTCACAAAAAGTTTACTGTCTTTCAAATGGATGTGAAAAGTGCTTTTCTCAATGGAGAATTGGAGGAGGAAGTATATGTTGAACAACCTCCAGGCTTTGTAGATTCCAAACATCCAGATTATGTCTACAGGCTTGATAAAGCACTTTATGGACTTAAGCAAGCTCCTAGAGCATGGTATGAGACTTTAGCTCAGTTTCTTCTGGAAAGTGGATTCAACAGAGGAACAATAGACAAAACACTGTTCTACCTCAACCATGGAAAGGACTTACTTCTAGTTCAGATTTATGTTGATGATATCATCTTTGAATGTACAAATGATAGACTTTGCAAGAAGTTTGCCAAACTGATGCAGTCAAGATATCAGATGAGTATGATGGGGGAACTTAGCTACTTTCTGGGCCTTCAAGTCAAGCAGAATGAAGAAGGCACTTTCATTTGTCAATCTAAGTACACCAGAAACTTGCTGAAGAAATTTGGAATGCAAGATTGTTCAAGTGCATCCACTCCCATGGCCACTGCAACAAAACTGGATAAGGATACTGGTAAATCAGTAGATATTACTGATTACAGAGGTATGATTGGCTCTCTACTCTATCTGACTGCTAGTAGACCTGATATCATGTATGCTACCTGTCTTTGTGCAAGATTTCAAGCAGATCCAAGAGAACCTCACTTAACAGCTGTGAAAAGAATCTTTAAGTATCTTAAAGGAACAGCTGATCTGGGATTGTGGTATCCTAGAGAATCAGACTTTAAACTAATAGGTTACTCAGATGCAGATTTTGCAGGCTACAAAATTGACAGGAAAAGCACAAGTGGAAGCTGCCAATTTCTTGGAGGCAGATTGGTTTCTTGGTTCAGCAAGAAACAAAAGTCAATTTCCACATCAACTGCAGAAGCAGAGTATATTGCTGCAGGAAGCTGTTGTGCACAGATTCTTTGGATGAAAAATCAGTTACTGGATTATGGGTTAACATATTTCAAAATCCCTATTTACTATGATAATCAAAGTGCTATTGCTATGACAGGTAATCCAGTTCAACACTCAATGACAAAGCACATCAGCATCAGGTACCACTTCATCAGGGAACATGTGGATGAAGGTACAGTGGAATTGCACTTTGTTCCAACAGATCAACAACTAGCAGATATCTTCATAAAACCACTATGTGAAGCCACTTTTACAAGATTGGTAAATGAACTTGGAATGGTCTCAAGTTCTTTTTCTAAATCTGTCTAGTTTTGTTCTGATGCATCAGACTTTATGATCAGTATTTACAGAATGTAATCTCTTTGTTTATTCTGTGCTTAATTGAACTACACGTTTAAGTACTGATTGTTGTCTGATATATGTTTCTAAACTCTGATAAGTGATATGTCTGTTCAAGTAACTATTCAATCCTATGAGGATAACTGTGCTAGATACTGACCTAGTAGTCTTCAATAAACAAATGATTCCATGTAAGAAGTAATTATTTCAGTGGAAATCTTATGACACTAGCAAATTCTGATAATTGAGCTTAGTTGAGTTTACTTTGTATATCTTATTACTAAGTCACAAATTAGAATAATGCTACTCATCTGTTAAGTTCTGATACTAGTAAAACTGCTGAATGTACTAAGTGCTGATAAACCTCACTTATCAGAAGAAAAAGCAAAAAGATCAAAGAATAAAATCAGGTACTCCTTTGAGATCTAGAGTAAAAATGTGGAAGGGACGACCCAAGTGCATTGCTGGTATTAAGTAAATATGCATTAGAAAAGCAAAATATTTTCTTGGTGACTTTTCACACTCTATGATTACTGGAGAAATACTCTGATAATAGCATAAATTCTGATAAGCAGTCGTGACTCACTTACACTGAGAAGCCACTGTAAAATAGAATTTCAAAAGATGCATAAAATTAGCACAAAACAGTTGAGGTGGACTCAAGCATGAACTCATTCATTAGTAGGTTTCAGGACAATGACAGCTCTTTAGCAAAATTTTAGTTATGCCTTATTTCTAAGATGTACTGAAGTGAATCAGACTTTACTCTTTGTCTGTTATTTAGCTAAATGCACACACTAATCACTCCATCTGAATGATGAAAATTTCTGTGGAGGTCTATGATATTTTAGATAAACAGTCATTGTGTCATTATTGCACAAATTCTGAGGACAAGTTCTAGTTACACGTTCTGATGATTAAGTTCTGAAGTCTATAACTCAGAACTTGTATGAGGATTTACTAAGATGGGCATTCCTTTTTCGAGTTAAGAAATTATGTTCTGATGACTATTAAGTTCTGGTATAGGTCTAAGTTCTGATTTCTCAGTCTAATCCTTTACTTGGCTTATCTGTGAATAAAATTTGATAACAGTCTCAGTTCGAACTAGAATATGTTGAAGTGGAAGATTAATAGTCACTATGATTAGGATTAATGGTATTCGTACTTGAACAGTCCACTGTCTCTTGTTTCTTGTGCGTTTTAAACCATGATTCCTCTTTCTAATGAATGTTATTCTTTTTCAAAGTCTAGGGAGATGAGGTAGAATTAATTCTACCCGTCATTATTCAATTTTTTTGCGTCTCCTGGCATTCTCTTGCCTATATAAGCAACCACTTCACATCAGCCTTCCCATCACACTTTTATCAAAAACTCACTCTCGTTTTTCATTTATCATCACAAATGGCTGCATTTGGCTGGTTCTACAATTATGGTGATGAGACTGTGCATGTATTTTTGAATGGAATTCCAACTCCATACCCTATCACCAACATTCCTCACAATCTCTGGATTCAATTTCCAGAGGTTATCAAACGTGATCTGGTGGCCGTTCGAAGAGAACTTCATCTTCATCGTCTCCGCCAGAAAGAGCGAATCATCCGACTCGCCATTCTGTTTGTCGAGAGTAGGAAGAAGAAGATGACTTAATCTCGTCTTCTTCCTATTTTTCTTCATCAACAGCTTTGTTTGGCTTCTTAGCTAGGACTAAGGCTGTTGATGTTAGGTTTAGAAGCTTAGGGAAAATCTTGTATAAGTATTGATGTAATTTCCATTTCATGAATGTATTGTCTTGATATATTAATGAAAGTTGTTTTTATTTCAAGATTTTGTCTCTGAGTTATTTTATCTTGTGTTGATAAATCCTGATTGATATTCTGATGACCTTATAAATTTTGTTTTATATTAAGTTTTGATTCGTTTTCAGCACTTATCTAATTTATCTTGGTCATTTTCATGTGATTTATTTTCAGAATATTCATGATGCAGTGAAAAATAATTCAATCAGTGATAACGGTTTAAATTTTGAATTAAAACTGTTTCTCTTGATAAATGGAACGGTTTTTCCTTGAAACTAGGCAAATGGACATTATATCAAACACCTAACAGGCATACTTGAATCTCAATTTTTTCATATGGCACCAAAGGATTTAATCATTGATGGAGCTAAGTTTGTTCCAAACAACTATGTTGCAATTCTTGATCATGCTGAAGCTCCATCTGAATTGTATTTTGTGCAAGATCTTCTTGCACACAGTGAGATTGGGTATGCATTAACTCAGCCTGAAGTCTTTTCAAGTCAACAAGTTCTGACGTTTTGGCGGACTGGGCACTTTGATGATGGTGGTAAACATGGCACTCCCAGTATTGTTTTTGAAGTGGGTGATTCATCTTATGCAGTCACTCCTGGTACAATACGCAAAGCTCTACATCTCCCAGACAATTGTACTTTTTCAACTCCAGAGGAATAAGCACTTCAGGAGTTAATGGCTGATTTGGGATATGAAAAGAGTTTGGCAAAGCTTGGGCAGTTAAAAAGGGCTAATATCAGAAGAGAATGGAGTTTCTTCTTTGACTGCATCACCAAAGCTTTTGGGAACAAATGTTCGAATTTTGATGCTATCCCAATTCTGAGTCAGCACATAGGGTATGCTATTATCCATCAAACTCATTTTGATTTTGCAACTGGAATAATTGGTTCTATTGGGGATAGGATGACAGAGGATAGAAATGTTGTCTATTTTGCTAGATTCTGTCAACTTATATATACTTTTTGTACTGATGAACCTCAATTAGTCAGTTCCTCAACCCCACCTTTTAGAGTTGCAAAATGATACTTTAATGATCTGGTAAATGCTGATACAAAGAAAATAATGGTTAGACCATTACAGATTCCTCCGTATGTAAAACAGATCCTAGTAAATGCTGATCCTGATACTTATAGATCTGTTTACTCTGATGTCCAACCAACCACAAACACCCAAAAACCATCATCCTCAGCACCTACCACTCATACTACTCAACCTACCCTCAGGACTTATCTCAAATCCTATCTCTCTACTTCACAGACTGTTCAACCCTCATCCTCCAAGCCAAAGAGGACAAAAACTATTCCTCAAACACCTCAAAAGAGGAGGAGGACTGTACTGAGAGATGAATCTGATACTGAGGAACAGGTTCCTTCTTCAGAACCTGTTGTAAATGAAGCTGAGAAAGTGACTTCTCAGAAGGATTCTGGAATTGGGGGATCTAGGCTTCTCAAACGGCTTAGAAGAATGACAGTTCCTGAAACTCCCAAGGAATCCAAATCAACAACGAGATACAAGAAACAGAGGGCAAAAAGGCCAGTTTCAGATGATGAAGAGGAAGCACCTAAGGAAGGGGATCAGGAATCTCTGATCTCATAAGACAAGGAATTTGCTCCAGTCACTTCTTCTCCATCAACTCCATCTCAGGAAGCTGTTTCTGAAAAGTCTAACACACCCTCTGTGTCTTCTGTTGATCCAGGCACAAGTGCTGATATTGATGTTCAAAACTTGGTTGTGCCTGCAGTAATTCTCTTAGAAGCTCCAACAACAAATATTCCTTCCACAACACCTGTTACTGATGCTGTTCAAACTCCAGAGTTATCAACAACACCTTCTCTGCATCAAGATGCTAATGATCAGAATTTAGGTGAGCATTAGGATATGGCTGTTGATCAGAACTTAGAACAAGATCAGCAATTAGAGGATGATGAAGCCTCCATTGCTACTCACACTGTTGTCTTATCAGAAGATACTGATTCTTTAAGTTCTGATGCTGCACATGTTGGAGATACTGGTGATGCTGCTCCAACTGCTCATGTTGTAGATACTGATGCAGCAGGTCCTTCCGGACATACTCCTCAACAGACTCTTCCTAAGTCTGAATTGGTTAAGCAGTTTATTACCGGGGAAGCGCCAGTACTTTGGAGTGAAACTCCTGCAGGTCAGGAGTGGACTAAGGAATGGAACTCAGTTTCATGTATTCCAACTGAAAAACATCTTGCTGAGCACTTGACTAAAGCTGATGCAATGTTAAATTCTGATGATTTTATAACCCAGCTTAGGGTCACTGCATTGAGTACTAAACATCTACAAGGTCTTCATTCAACTACTCATGCAGAGCTACACAAGATTCAGGAGAACTTTATCAAACAAGAAAAGTTTGGAAAATTGATAAGAAAAAGTTCTTCCAACCAACCATTGACAGGATTGCTTATATTGAGAAGACTCAAGATCATCAACAAGCTCAGATTGATGAAATTCTGAAAAATCAAGCTTCTCAGCAATCACAACTAACTGAAATCCAATCCTCAGTGGAATTACTTATCTCTCTTTTACTACCTGCTGATGCCAAAAAGGGGGAGAAAGTGATTAAGTCCAAATGCAAGACTGACAAGACACTGACAGGAAAGGATAATGAAAAAGATGATCAAGGAAGCTCCGGAATGAGTAGAGGTCATAGTCAAGGTAGAGGATTCACATCAAGACAAGCTAGTCACAGGACAAGTTCTGATACTGGGAAAAGAATAAGTTCTGCTGCTGGTAAAAAGTTAAGTTCTGATGAACTTTTAGATCTTGATGAGGAAATGTCAAGACGGTTATTTCTTCAAGAAAATCCAGGAATGGACTTGGAAAGTTTAAAGGAAGAAGAAGCCAGACTTAAATCAGAGAAAGTCACATCTAAATCTGAAGCTTCTGGTAAAAAGTCACTTCCAAAACTCAAAGGCATTGTGATCAAAGAAAGGACACATACTGAAACAACATTGGCTAGATCACAACCACAGATAGATCCAAGATCCAAGGGTAAAGAAAAGGTTGGTGAACCTATCAAGGTTTATGTACCTCCTGAGGATGAAGAAATTACTGATGAAAAGGATGATCTTGCTCTGACTTCAAGAAAAGTTCTCAAAACAACCTCTGACATGGCTCAAGTTGTTCAGAGTCAAGAAATTGTAAGTTCTGATATTCAAAAGAAGCAAGTAACCTCTGACACAGCTCAAGTTAACTTGATATCAGAAAATAGATCAAAGACACTCCTACCAGGATTCACTAAAGCAAAACAGATTCAATCTTTGAAGACTACTGCAAGTGGTTTTGAAGCAAGAGTAGTTACTGGAAAGGAAGCAAGAGATAAAACTGGATTGGGAAGTGCTGATGAAAGAAGAGTACACAATACTACTAATGATCCAACTTCCTTGAGTGAACCGGGTATTGGAGCAACTCCTGAGAGATTGAATCAACTGGAATCTGTACAGATGGTTTACCATACCTACTTGAAAGAATACATCATGTTGTATTTCATGATAGATGGTAGGGTTTATCATATAAGACAAAATGCCATTCCATTGAAGTATTTTGAAGAATTGGAGCATGTACTTTTCTTACTTCAAGTGGATATCAATACTTATGTTACTTGAACAGGATAAATCAGTACTTAACTGTTGATCAGTACTTAACTAAAATGTTCACCATACATAATATGTTTTATGTTTAGCTTTCAGAATCTTACTTGAACAGGATAAATCAGTACTTAACTGTTGATCAGTACTTATACTGGAAGTCAGGACTTAAGGATATCAATACTTATGTTATCAGGAGATAATCATCAGAAGATAGATATCAGAACTTAAGTGCTGAAGGACGATCAGATAAGGACAGTAGCTGATTAAAGGAAAGAAGATCAAGATAAACATAAGAAGAGATATGCATGAAGAAGGAATTTCGTGAAGAATGGAATACTTGGAAGAAAAGATATCAGATTGATATATTTTAGGAAGCAGAATTATATTCCATATCAATTAGCGATTATCTTGTAACTGTGTAGTATATAAACACAGACATAGGGTTTACACTATAAGTGTTATCATAATTCGAGAAGATTATTCATTGTAACCCTAGCAGCTCTCGTGATATTGTTCATCACTGAGAGGTAACAGTTCCATACTGTAACAGAGTAAATTGTTTCAATAAAGTTTGTTTTCTGTTACTTAAGTTCTTAAAGTTCGATTTGAGTGTACTATACACTGTATTCACCCCCTCTACAGTGTGTGTGACCTAACACAGGATCAACAGGATAAAGTATAAGACAAGATTACAACTACCAATCATAAAATATAACTTACAAACCCAAAATATCATTAAATAATCAATATCGATTCCGGCTGGGAACCGACAGATAACCCGTTGTATCTTTAAACACCTCTTTCTAGGCGCGAGCTCACTCATAACCTGTACTACCTGCTCTGGAAACTGGAAGCCCTCAACACGGTAGGGACCACCAGGTACGCTCTTATGAGCAGTGCGCCTAAGCCTGGCCATCTTCTTGCTTAACTGCCATGGTTAGATTAAGACAAAACAAATGAGTATAAAACTCAGCAAGTAACTAAATAGTAGTTCTACAATATCAAATCTCAATATACTTTGAACAAACTAGGGCATTCTACTTTAGCTAATCTAGGTGGCAGATTTCCATATATATATTTTTTTTGTTTTCTTTGGGATAAGGAAAAGGTATCCGAAGAATAGTTGGGCTTTCAAGAAACAAAGCTCGAAACAGGGCGAAAGCCGACATTCATCATAATTCATTATATGATCAAAATAGATCTTTCGGTAGAGGAAAGCAACAATATTTCAAGATATAGAATCATTCATATGATCAACAATTTCAGGAATCAGGGTTCTGAGCTTTAAGCTCCACATTAACATAATCAACTCTTTTCAAAGCAGTATAAACCATTTTCATTTCCAAAAATCAATTTACTGAATAAAAGTTTCAGTTCCCTTTTTAAATAATCATTTAGAACCCTTGATTGGATCACTTATCTTTCCATTTCATTATATACGGGTGATCATCCCGTATCGACCTCCATTCCGGTCTTTAAGGTACCATTCGGCATAATTTCAGCCTTAAATTGGACTAGTCCCACTAGCCTCTTACCATGACTGGACTAGTCCCACTAGCCTCTTACATCTCAATCCAATACATCAGGAATTCATTCGGAAAACCTTGAGTTGGAAAAACAAATAGGTTTTCTAAAATCCATTTTATCATTACCAAGCATTTGAAATCATTCAGACTCTTTCAAGTCGAAACTCATTCTTAATTCAGATTTTAAAGAAACAAAGTTCAGGGAGTGAATCAAAGATACGCAAGGAACAATTCTCAAGAATTCTGTATCAAGGATAATAAGGTACTAAATTTGAAGGATCAGTAATAACTTAGGGATCATTAGGGCGATCAAGAGAAACAGGGTATCATTAACAGAGTTATCCAAGATAATTAAAGGTTCAATATGATTCATGGCATTATAGGAAACTGGAACAGAAAGGCAGATTATCAAAGGGTGAAATTAATAGGATTATCAATAACAGGTTATCAAGAACAAGGTTACTTCAAATCAATATCAGGGTTTCATAAAGCAAGGGTTTTATACTTTAACAGTTCAATACTCTACATGGTATAAACAACATTTCCTTTATAATCATTTACACAAGTAATCAGAGTTACTTGCCTAAAATTGCTTTCCTGAGGGTTGAACTACTGCCACCTAGTATACTTTTCCCTTTCCTAGCCCGAATGCCCTCACGCTCCGAATCTATAATAAAAACCAAAAATCTTAATTAGATTCCCAACTCTCGTTCCCGGAACGATCTCTCTATACGATAACTCGATTATATCTTTGACTCGAGCATACGAATATAGCTTATACAAATAAGCACACAGCACATAGCACATAGCACAATCCTTTCTCGAAGTTTTTATATCCTTATATACCTAGCAATCAAAGCGTACTCGCTTGACCTAGGCTATTTCTCAAATCACACTAACACGACTCTTTTACGAGTACTAGACCCATTTACAACCAAACATTTACGTCCACAACTATCACTTATATCTTTTAAAATCAACCAAATACGCATTTTAATTCATATAAACACATAGCTTATTCTAAACCATTAAAGAATCATTCTCCTTTCTTTTAATTATAAAAATTCGAACCATAATCATACATATACAATTAAATTTCTCAAAAATCACACCATACAACTTTAGTTCTAGCATGATTCCACATTTAAACTAGCACCATTTTCTTGATCAACAACCATTCGAACCAAAACATACATACATGCTCACATGCAATTCAATTTCAACTTATCACGATATCAAACACTTTATCTTTATCAAGTAAGCCAACTAAGTTCCTTAACACAATTGATTTTCACCTAAATTATAACATGCATCCATTCATTCATCAAATTAATCCATTTTAACTCCATTTCATTCGGCAATAACTCAAATTCACATCTCAAGGACAAATCAATGACATGCACATCTTGATCTTTTTTTTAAAACTAACATGCAATCACTTTTAGGCTATTCACACTTAGTGTTTACCAAGATTATCTCACAAAAGTCAATTTCCTTTCTTATTAACTCAAAAATTCGAACCTAAACTTAGCATGCAACAATAATTCATTCCTTATTAATCTAATCACCATCCATCATTACTTTAATCAAGTCTACTCACAACAAACCACTTTAAAGATTCAACCCATTCGGGTTTATCAAGAAAACACACATACAAAGATCAATCTTGACATGCAAAGTCCTATATCACATTTTCAACTTGTTTTAAGCCTTAACTTAGTCATTTAACTCATTTTCATCAAGATTTCCGAAGCACAAAGCCAAACATCACCTAATGACTCAACCTTAAACAAATTATTCAATGCATGCATTCACTTAATCACAAATCAATCTCTTTTAAACCCATTTTACATTCGGCAAACATTCAAGATTCACAATCCAAGAACCAAACATTGACATGCATCACTAACTCCTCTTTTAAATCAACATGCAACTCTATTTCCTACTAATTAAGCTTAGTTCATACCAAGATCAAGTCACAAAATTCAATTTCCCTTTTTATTAGCATAAAGCCGAAGCAAAAACTCACATGCAAATCATCAATTTTGATTTTCTAAGCAACAATCACATGCACACATTCATTTTACAATCAAGGAAATCATTTTACCAATCACATACTCAATTTTCAATAAAAGAAACAAAACCCTTTTTCAAGCTTTCAAGAAACCATAACATGCAACATTAAAATCCAATAATCACATCATGGAAAACCCACCGGCTCTCCTTTGGATCATGGCCGGTGGTGGTCGAACTTGAGAGAGTCCATGACGGATCTCTTCTCGAGTTTATGACCTCCAAAACCTCTTAAAATCACTCTTATAGTTATGCTTCAAGAAATTGTTTTTCTTAAACACAACCATAGTGATCACTTCAACAAAACCTTTATAATCACTTACATGCAAGTAGGAATTGAAGTATATACCAAGAATAACAACTAATGGAAGTAATATCTCGGTGTTTGAGTGTGTTTTAATGGTTGCATGCGAGTGAGAGAGGTGAGAGATGAGAGAGCCGAGAGGGAGTGAGATAGAGAGAGAGTGTGTTCGGGAGAAAAAAAGAAAAAGAGAGAAGAGAGAATGAGTGCTCGGGAAAGAAAGAAGAAAATGGGGAGGAAGGGGTTGATTTATACTCCACCAAAGCAAGGGCAAGATGGTAATTTAATAATTCCTTTTTGACTCATACATACTTTCTCTTTTTACTTAAATGCAACAAAATTCAAATATAAAATATATCTCTCTCGGAAAGTCGAGAATTATTGAAAATGATAATTTTAACACGTAGGTCTCGAAATTAGCTTTTTATCCATTACTCATAATAAGAATTTGAGCGAACGGTTAATTTTATATGATTTTCGCAAACTTGCTTTAATAAATACATTTTCCACATAAAATCAATTTAAAAATGCAAAGATCAACAATCAAATTCACTTATCATTTTTATAAAGTCTCTAAGGTCTTTACAAGGATAACAGAACAAATCCCATATTTTTATCTTACTCGGATGATTTTATAAAAATGCGCGAAGGTTAAATAAACCCTTATTTAAATCAAATAATTCCTTTAAATCCATAAAAAATGTCACAGAGCACACAGTCATGCACACAGGCTAGCAATCACACATATACGATCATATAACGACTCAGGTATGATCATAGAATCTATCCCTCTTTAATCTTTATCATCTTTTACGCGTACCGGGTCACGTTCAGCCTGACGGCCCGACGCTCAGCGTTTCGATTACGCTTCTCATTATATTTGCCAATCAACACGTCTCTTAAGACGAAATACTTTATTCATTCACTTCACATATAATTCACATTTTATATTATTTAATTCCATATTAGGACGGGTTCCGTTCTACCTGACGGCCCGACACCACAGCTCGACTTCTAAGCTGACTCTTTAAATTGGAAAGTTTTTATCCACGCTCCTTAACTCTAGTATACAGATAAGACAAATAATCATCGCTTAATCACATAATCTCATCACATAACACATACTTTACTTTCTTAATTACGACGCAAAATTCTCGGTCGTTACATAGTTGAGTTTGCAGTTCTTCACAAAATCCATCATTTTGTGGTAGTCGCCAGACTGTTGAGTCCCCTTGTTCATAAGAGCAGTGAAGTTGTTCTTCTCATAGATAAATCAAGTTTGAGACATGATCTTGACGACTGGTGCCATTGTTAGAGAGTGAAAATTACAGAGAGAGAGATAATAATTGCTTTTGAGAAAGAAAGAAATTAGAGCAGATGATTTGAGAATGATAAAAGAAAAGCAATGAAAATGAATTATGCTTTTATACTATCTCATAAATAACTGTAAAAAAATAATAAAGTAAAATAAAGTAATTAATAAGAATTTCCCAAAATAGCCGTTTTAAAAAATAAACTGTAAAAATTCCATCAATTATCCGTCGTGTTATACTTACAGACTGTAAGTATACTCGATGGATAATGTTCAGAGAATCGACGGCTAAGAATGAGACAATTCGATGGATGAGGATAAATCAGTTATCCGTCGAGTCATAAAAATATTCCAGAAAAAATAATTAATTTTATTAACAAATTGTACACCGACGGATGATCAAACTCGATGGGTAAGATCATCCGTCGAGATGTAAATTTTGACTTAGCCAAAATTACATCTAAAACTGAAAAATCAATTAAATTTATAGCTGCATTACAACTTGCAAATTATCAGTAAAAATTCAAGAGTAATTTAGCATACCTAACTCACTTACCAACCTTGAAAAGGTGGATTCATCCAGTGGCTTGGTAAATATATCTGCAAGCTATTTTTCACTAGGAACAAAATATAGTTACATAGTACCATTCATTACATGTTCCCTTATGAAGTGGTACTTGATGTCTATGTGCTTTGTTCTTGAATGTTGTACTAGATTTTCAGTGATGGCAATTGCACTTGTGTTATCACAGAAAATGGGAATCCTTTCCACTTGCAGACCATAGTCTAGCAATTGGTTTTTCATCCATAAAATTTGTGCACAGCAACTGCCAGCAGCAATATATTCAGCTTCAGCTGTAGAAGTAGAAACTTAATTTTGCTTTTTACTGGACCAGGACACAAGCTTGTCTCCTAGAAATTGACAGGTTCATGTTGTACTTTTTCTATCAATTCTACAACCTGCATAATCTGCATCTGAATAACCAGTTAGATCAAAACCAGAATCTCTAGGGTACCAAATGCCAAGTTTTGGTGTTCCCTTGAGATATCTGAAAATTCTCTTAATAGCTACTAAATTAGATTCTCTAGGATCAGCCTGAAATCTAGCATACAGACATGTAGCAAACTTTACATCTGGCCTACTAGCTGTTAAGTACAGAAGTGAGCCAACCATACCCCTATAACCTGAAATATCCACAGACTTTTCAGTAGTGTTTAATTCAAGCTTAGTTGCAGTGGCCATGGGAGTTTTTGCAGATGTGCAATCCATGAGATCAAACTTCTTTAAAAGATCATAAATGTATTTAGTTTGACTAATGAATATTCCATCACTAACTTGCTTAACTTGCAAATCAAGAAAGTAAGTTAGTTTTCCCATCATGCTCATTTCATACTTACTTTGCATCAATTTGGCAAACTTTTTGCAAAGTTTTACATCCGTAGAGCCATAAATAATGTCATCTACATAAATTTGAACAAGTATACTAGAGCCATCAACATTTCTAAAGAATAAAGTTTTGTCTACAGTACCTCTAGTGAAGTGATTCTCTAAAAGAAACTTTGACAAAGTATCATACCAGGCTCTAGGTGCTTGCTTTAATCCATAGAGTGCTTTCAAAAGATACTATACATGATTAGGTATATTTGGATCTTCAAAACCAGGAGGCTGACTGACATAGACTTCCTCCTCCAAATCTCCATTTAGAAATGCACTCTTGACATCCATTTGATAGACTTTGAAATTGGCATGGGCTGCATAGGCTAAGAAAATTCTGATGGCTTCAAGTCTTGCAACAGGAGCAAAGGTTTCATCAAAATCTATTCCTTCTTGTTGACAATAGCCCTTAGCAACAATCTTGCTTTGTTCCTGACTACTATGCCATTTTCATCCATCTTGTTTCTGAATACCCATTTGGTGTCTATTGGATTCTTTTCTTTAGGCTTGGGTACCAGCTTCCATATCACATTTCTTTCAAATTGGTTTAGCTCCTCCTGCATAGCTAAAATCCAATCAGGATCCAACAAAGCTTCTTCTACCTTCTTTGGTTCTTCCTTAAAGAGGAAGCTGCTATATAGACATTCTTCTTGAGTTGCTCTTCTTGTTTGAACTCTAGAAGATACATCACCAATAATGAGCTCAAAGAGGTGATCCTTTGTCCATTTCCTTTGTTGAGGTAGATTAGATCTAGATGAAGAGGCCTCATTGTTGTCTTGATGTGTGATTGAGTTTTGATTATTAGAAACTCCCCCTGAGTTAATGGATTTTTGATTTGAGAAAGGGGAATTTTCTGTAAGTGATCTATTCTGACTTTCAGCTTCTTTTGAACACCCGGCGGATGGTGAATTTTGAGTACCGACGGATGAAGCTGATTGTCTTCTAACGGATAAAGCAGATTATCTCCCAATGGATGAAGCATTTTGCAACTCGACAGATATTGAATTCTATGCTTCATTGGTAGTGGATTTTTCTGCATTATCCTTTGATAATGTTTCTTGATCACTTTCATCATCACTGTCATCACTAACCATCTCCACATTGTCAAATTTGAGGCTCTCATGGTAATCTCCATCTTGCAGTCCTTCAATCTTTTTACCATCAAACACAACATTTATTGATTCCACAACAATGTTGGTTCTTAGATTGTAGACTCTATATGCTTTACCAATAGCATATCCAATAAAAATTCCTTCATCTGCTTTAGCATCAAACTTCCCATTCTGATCAGTTTGATTTCTCAAGATATAACATTTGCAGCCAAAGACATGAAGAAAATTTAGAGTTGGCTTCTTGTTCTTGAACAATTGATAGGGAGTCATGCAGTTTTTCTTGATTAACCAGAGAAATATTCTGAGTGTAGCATGCAGTATTTACAGCTTCAGCCCAGAAATATGTTGGTAAGTTAGACTCTTCAAGCATTGTCCTTGCAGCTTCAATAAGTGATCTATTCTTCTTTCTACTACTCCATTTTGTTGTGGAGTTCTTGCTACTGAAAACTCATGCAAAATCCCATTTTCTTCACAAAATACTCTCATAACAGAATTCTTGAACTCAGTTCCATTATCACTCCTGATTCTTCTAACTTTGAAATCAGGATGATTGTTGACTTGCCTTATGTGATTGATGATGATATCACTAGCCTCATCTTTGGACTTAAGGAAATATGTCGAAGAGAACTTTGAGAAATCATCTACAATTACTAGGTAAAATCTTTTCCTTGAGATGGACAATACATTGACTAGTCCAAACAAATCTATGTGTAGCAGTTGCAAAGGTTCTTCAATTGTTGAATCAAGCTTCTTTCTGAATGATGCTTTAATTTGCTTTCCCTTTTGGAAAGCATCACACAGTCCATCCTTAGAAAACTCCACTTGAGGAATGCCTCTAACCAGTTCTTTCTTTACGAGTTCATTCATGGTATTGAAGTTTAGATGGGATAACTTCTTGTGCCATAGTCAACTTTCATCTTGACTTGCTTTACTGAGAAGATAAGTAATTGATTCTGCATTTGATGAGTTGAAGTCAGCTAAGTACACATTTCCTTTTCTCACTCCAGTGAGAACCACTTTGTTGTTCCTCTTGTTTGTCACAACACAGGCTTCTGAGTTAAAGGTTACTGAATTGCCTTTATCATAAAGCTGGCTGATACTCAACAGATTGTGTTTGAGACCATCCACTAAGGCAACCTCCTCAATGATGACATTATCTTTTGAAATCAAGCCATATCCCACAGTATAACCCTTGTTGTCATCTCTAAAAGTAATACTTGGGCCAGCTCTTTCCTTGAACTCTGTGAGCAGGGTAGAATCACCAGTCATGTGTCTTGAACAACCACTATCCAAGTACCATAGTTTCTTTCTATTTCCATGCATACATTAAAATCAAATCAAGTTGATTTTGGTACCCAAGTTTCCTTGGGTCCTGCCTTGTTAGCTTTCTTTTTCTGTTTCTTAGGTTTGATCTCATTTGACTTGGGGATATCAGATTTATCCTTAGTCATTTGAGTTGGACCTTTGAAACCATTCATTACAACAGAATTATCATGCACATTTTGATTAATAGGAAATGGCATGCTATTAGTAAATATGTTATTCCAGTAAGGCATGCTAAATGGCATTTGAGGTATACTAAATGCAGCATAATAAGGATTAGGTGCAATTGGCATATTAGCAAATTGTGCATTCATATTCTATGTAGACATAACATTCATAGGCATAGAAGGCATGGCATTTATGTTGGGAAAAGGAGGTGGCACAGATATGGAAGTAGGCATGGCAGATTTGCAATTAACAAACAGATGATTTACACTACCACACTTAACACAGATTTTTCTTGGAGCATACTTATCAGGTGTGTAGTTGTCATGCTTGTTAATCTCTACTTTACCATTTCTATTATTTTTCCTTTTAGCCTCTGTTTTAACCTCAATCTTTTCTAGTCTGTCATTCAATTGCTTGATAGACAGATGACCAACATTCACTTTCTTTTCCTTCTTCACTTGACTAGATTCTCCTGAAATGAAGTTTTTGGAAACTGATCCATATTTTTCATTTAACTTGGCAAGTTTGGATTTACTCACATGTTTGCTCACAGCCGACGGATGAGGATTTATGTCACTCGACGGATAATCCTTTTGATTATCCGACAGATGACTCTCATCATCCATCGAGTCCACATCTGTTAGCAATCCTTCAACCAAATTGGATTCCAGCTTCTCCTTATCCTTCTTCCAGGCTGCATTATAAAAGGACTCAATACCTTGAACTTTGGTGATTTGAGCATGAACATCTCTAGATGTTTTCCATGCCTTAATCACCTCCTGTTCTCGTTCAAGCTGCTTCTTCAAGATCTCTACTTTCTTCAAGGACTCAGTTAATTCATCCTTAGTAATTTTACACTCAATTCTCAATTTTTCAAATTCAATAAATTGAGACTCTAGCACATTATTCCTCTCACTTAAAAACAAATTGTTTTCTTTGATTTTAGCATTTTCCTTAGTAAGAGACTTAAGAGTAACACGCAAATAATATAATTCTGTAGACATGTCATTTATAGCATCATTACACTCAGCTTTAGATAAATATGCAAGGTTAGTGGTGATTACCTGATTACTTGAAGAATTTGTCTCTGTTTCGTCAGACTTGGCCATTAGGGCTAGATTGACATAGCTGACATCCTCATCCTCATCCAGACCATCTGCTGCCCAGTCATTTTCTTGTGTAATGAAAGTCCTTTCCTTTTTTTTTTGAGCAACTCAAAATATTTCTGTTTATAATCCACAGGCTCAAACTTCTTCTTGTTGGAATCTGAATTTCTACACTCACTGGCAAAATGCCCTGCTAAGCCACATTTGAAATATTTGAATTTTGATTTATCCACCATGTTTCTATTTGGCTTAGCTGCTCCAAAGTTCTTCTTGAACTTGAGCTTGGCAAATCTTCTGGAAAGAAATGCTAGATGTTCATCAATATCCTCCATATCATCTTGGCTCAAAGAATCTTCATTTTCAGCTACCAACCCATTGCCCTTGTTTTCACAGACCTTTGAAGTAGACTCAACAGCTTCTATCTTCATCCCCTTGTCTTTTTCCAACTCAACAACCAAAACAATGGATCCTCCTTTCTTCTTTCCTCTCTCCATCCTCTCATCTTGCTCTATTTCAAGCTCATAAGTTTTTAGGATGCCATACAGTCTCTCCAAAGTAAACTCCTTGTAATCTTGAGAGTTTCTCAATGAGACTGTCATTGGTTTCCATTCCTTTGGAAGAGATCTAAGGAACTTAAAATTGGAGTCTTTTGTCTGATAGACTCTTCCATGCAACTTCAGAGCATTTAGTAGTTTTTGAAATCTACTAAAAATGTCAGTGAGAGACTCACTATCTTTACTATGAAAGTGCTCATATTGTTGAATTAGCAGCTGCATCTTGTTTTCTCTAACTTGTTTAGTGCCATCACAGATAATATGAATTGTATCCCAAACTTCCTTGGTAGTTTTGAAATTGATGATGTTGTCAAACATGTTACCATCAACTCCATTAAACAGAATATTCATGGCCTTCTTGTCCTTCCTGACTTGTTCAATATCAGGATCTGACCATTGATGCCTTGGCTTGGGAACTGATGGTTCATTTCCAGTTACATCTCTCATTGGTACATGAGGGCCTCTCTCTTTGCAATCTACATAGGCCTCATCTTGAGAAAGTAAAAGAAGATGCATCTTTACCTTCCAGTGATGGTAATTATCTTTGTCCAGAAAAGGAATCTTGACTCCAACATCCTTCTTGTTCATCTTGCTGTTTGTTGTGATCTTTAAACTCTTTGTTCTTTAAGAGCCAGCTCTGATACCAATTGTTAGTCCCTAACAATGCAACAAGAATTACAGAAGGGGGTTGAATGGAATTCTTGAAACTTTTTCTGAATTATAAAATGTTCTAACTTAAGATATATATATATATATATATATATATATATATATATATGGCAGTGTTTTGATTTGCAAATTACGGAATAACAAGTTAAATATGAATCAAAACACAAAGTAATAAAGACGCAAGTCATTAAAACTTTATGGTGGATTTGAATGTATCCACCAGATATATATATATATATATCAATAGAACTCTGTGAAGCTTAAATAGCTCATAACTGCTTACAAATGAGAACAACTAAACTTACAGAGAAATGCTAAGGATACAACTTACAAATGTTTCTCTGAGAAAATATGTAACGCCCCCAAATCCGGGGTCAGAGGATTTGGTCGTCACGATGAAATCTCAATCTAAAATAACCTGTTAAATCAATAAATAAATGCCAGCGGAAGATATTTATCATTTATGACCCCCAAACTAATCCAAGATCTTTTAAGGTTACAGTTCTAGAAACAAGAAATCCAAATTCCACAAATAATTTTTCTCACTTTCTTTTAAAACTCTTTTCAATAAATTCCAACTCACAATTAAACCCACTAGTATAACTTCGAAATGAAGTATACTAGGCCCAAATAAATTATACAACTATAATATAATCTAATATAAATAACTTTACACAATAAAACTTACACTAGTCCGCAAACCCTGGACCAACCACCTTCCAAGAGCTTCTTCTTTGCTTCCTCGAATTTCGCAGCTAAGTAGCGCAAGCTAATCCTCACTGGAGGTTAAATTTAAAAACAGGCAAGTATGAGCGGAAGAAATGCTCAGCAAGATAATTATAGCATATATAGGGTCTTTTGATATAAAACCGATATCTGCATTAGAGCAGAACATTTAAAGTCATAATTGCTGAATTATAAACTCTTTTTGATATTTTCAAGCGAAAGGCTTCAGCAATACTTTGAATCATAACGAGAATAAAACTCGTAAAGCAGTGTTTACGGAAATATCGTAAACCACAATAACATGAAACAATGATTATGGATTGAATCATAAACTTTACTCAAACCGAACTCTTGAAATTAATACTTATTTTGCTGTCATATCAAATTAGATATTAACACGAACTTTGATGCTCACAACATTCCATACTGAAGTCAACATCAATCATCTATACTAATACCACCTTTGATATTTAACAACAACGTAAGTATCAGCAAAAATAAGAAACTGAATCAAAACCACAATTCACTTTAATCCAAAACAGAATCAGTATTTTTAATCCAAAACAGAATCAGTACTTTTAATCCAAAATAGAATCAGTACTTTTAATCCAAAACAGAATCAGTACTTTTAATCCAAAACAGAATCAGTTGATAAATCATTTATTCTATGAGTATCAAAAATGATATGATAATTTAGATTAGGATCATCCTCCGACGGACGTACTATCACATGCTGATCAGCCCGTGTGATAGCACAAGGTCATGATTCATAGAAACGTGACCCCAAAAACACGAGTACTCAAACAAAAAGGCATAACTAGCCTGTGGCAAAATGGTGTCATAATATTCATATGGCACTTAGAAATAGCCCTCCGCTGGACCGTCCGTCCCGGTCACTTACGCAATTATGATCCAATCTTAAAACCTTTTATTGAAATGGGGTCATAATAACCGACACCCGAAATAATTTTATTCCCCCAATTCTTGGGTAGGAATATTCGCAACCAAATCACTTTTCTCAAATCCAAAACATTTGTAAATCCAGAAATTGGATAAGTAAAATCACTTGACTATTCTGAACATAGAATAACAGATGAGTATTTACATAAACATAATTATTTAATTCAGCGATATGTAAAACATTTATCTATCTCAACTGAAATAGGGAAAACAATACTTGCATGATACGATTCAAAATAAATATCACTTGAACAATAAGTGATGATAAAAATACTTGCATAATATGAATCGAATTAAACGTCACTTGAATGATAAGTGAGGTTAGGGTACTTGCCTTTGGGTTTTAGCAGTTAGTCACACTCGCAAACACGCATCTATTCTGACATTCTGTCTTAAGACATCACCGTCCTTCTATTCAACACTTGATTGATATGCTGCTTCTGCGATTGCTAGAAGCCAGATACCCAATACCATTTCATCTCATTCCTTATCCAACGTCTTGTCCCGATCAAATCGAGAGATCCGCATCTATAATTAAAAGATATAGCTTTAATTTGTCTAAACGATAATCACTCGACGAACTACGCGTCAAAATCCTATCGTCTACCCATACGATAGCCCACACATAATTATGACAGACAAATACAGGAATCTTGACCCACGTACGCACAATATTCACATAGCACGTAATCACATAATCCACGTATCACATAATTCATATCACATATGACTCAGTTCGTCAAAAGGTTCGACTCGATACGTTTAAAATTGAAATCAGATCAAAAATGTGATTTATATATCAATAATCGACTCAGAATAACTTGTAAAACAAACGACCTTTCGAACAAAAAGGATTTGGGTCTCGAAAGTATTTTTAATGAAAGCGGAATATTTTTCTGAGTCTGTACGCGTTCGTTTCATATTAAACAGACGAACGGTTGATTTAATATGAATTTTTGAACATTTTTCGGAATTAAAACGGTCTCTAAATCATTTTAATAATAAAATAATAGGGTTCGAACACCCTAAAATATTTTTATAAGAATTATCGAGCTTGTAAAATAATTTAAAATAATATTTTAAAGCTCGAAACTATTTTTCAGAATTTTTAATCAAAAATAAATAATTAAATCTAATTAAATAATCAATTAAAATTAATTAATAACTAATTAAATTAATTAATCAATTAATATTTAAATTAATTGACTAATTAAATAATTAATTATCAACTAAAACTAATTAACTAAATAATTTGGATTTATTTTTGAATTAAAATAAATTTTCAGAAATAAAATAATGATTTTCAAAATAAAAAAAATGAATTTTCAGAAATTAAAATAGAATTTTTGGAATTATTTTAAAACAGAAAATTACAGAAACAGACTTATGGAAATTGATTTGGGGAAAAATGGATTGAAATCGGGTCGGAAATTGGGTTAAAAACGGGTCGAACCGGGTCGTCAAGAAACCCAAGAACAAGCCGGAAATTCGCAGATTCCGGCGAGTCTTCCGGGTTCCGGCGAACGCCGTTCACCCTCCTGTGTCCCGATTTTGCAATTCTTTTCAATACAAAAATGATTCACAGTCGTATCAGCAACACAAACACAAGAATCATCTTCACAAACGATCCAAAGATCGACAACTCCGGCGGAAACCGCCATTAACGCCGGTGGTTTCTTCGAGTTTTCCGGCAAAACTCGACTTTACTATTTACTGAACCAAATTCAACAATTAACATCTTAAAACGAAGCTTGAGACATGTATAATCAGTTCATATCATCAAAATAATCCAAAAATCACCCAATTAGAAACCCCTAATTTTCGAATAAAACCCCTAAAAATCGACTTTGAATTTTACCAACTGTTGAAACGATTTGAAGATATAAAATGATAGAAAATGGTCTGTGATTCATTTTGGTTATTCATACTTGTGATTTGGTGTTCAATAACGCCTTCAAAATTGACTTTAATTTTCAGAATTTCTCAAGAACACCAAGAACACATATTCAAGAAATTTTCAGAAAATCAAACCTTAATTTCTATATGATATTGAACTCTATTTTTGACATATAATATACCAAATTGACCAGAAAAACATGCTCTACAACATGGAATCATCAAATCACATCAACAACATCAAGAACAAAAATTCGTAATTTAATTATCAAATAATTCGAATATAAATAATTAAATAAGAAAATTACTGTGATTTCTGGAAGGAAACTGATGATTGATTCAGATAGAGGATTCCGAGAGCTTCGTTTTGATATGCTGCACGCCCGAATCGGAGTTCGATAACGCCTTCGTTCGTGTGTTTGATTCTCGGGAACGTATCGGTTTTCTCGGGTTTTTCTCTGTATTTACGGTGTTTTAACTGGTTGCAAATGAATAAACGGAATAAACGAAATAAGAAATAGGCTATTTATATTTATGGAATATTGGATCGTTCTGGATCGTTTTGGATCATTTTGGATCATTAAATTAGTTGCTTAGCCGCTAAGTAACTGCAATAACGATCCGATTCAATACCAAAATTAGATAATTATCAAAACCGAGCTTTTATAAAATATTATATACGAGAATAATATAAAAATATCCCGTCTCTCGAAAATACGGGTTTTATTGATTACCGAAATAACTATCGTATCAAAAATATTGCGCCGGGCCGCGCACGGGTCAAACCGTAATCCGAATCGAAAAAGTCAAAACACGGAAAATGTCCGGAATTACCAGATTAGGTTAGGAAGGAGTTTTCGGAAGAGTTTCGGGTTGTAAAAACGTAAAAACGGTTGAAGTCGGACGATTCCCGGCTTTATAAAATAATTTTGGTAATTATTCAGAAAATAATTAATAATTCATAAATTAATATAAAATTATCTAACAGTCCAAAAATTACCAGAAAAATATCACAATTATCTATATTTTATTCTGGACATATAAAAATTCAAATACTCAAATAATATCACATCTAAACACCCAAACAACAATTCCACTTATCAGATAATTCACCAAAATTCACCTAAAATCACATAAATAATTCCAATTAATAATAATAATAATATTTGAAAATATGGGATATTACAATCTACCCTCCTTATAAGGATTCCGTCCTCGGAATCAGCAGAAGAAAATACTAAGGGTTTTCTAACCAACTTTGCATCACACCGCCTTTCTTTGACTTGACCAGGATACTCAACTTAACTTGATTGGCATACCTTCGAATATTTGAAATGATAAAATCATGAAATTTCAAAAAGAAAAGAATTTGATACCATAACGGAACCAAAATCTGAATTTGAGAAAAAGTATTGTTGAAATAAAAGAATAACTGAGAGATCAATATGACCAAACGAACTTGGTATTGCGTGTCCAAATTAAGACACTACTAAAGGTTGTTAACCTTCATGTATTCACAACACACACAAGTGATGGCGTCCCATCCAACTCCTATCACACAGACAGGGATACCTTGTGTCCCCTATAGTTAGAGTTGTTCATCTCAGTCAAAATAAAAGAATATCAAAAGAATCCAAAATCAAATGAATAAAACTGAAAAGATTTCAAAGCTGATATTTATGAAGGAATGAAATCCAGAGAACAAAAATTCTGGCACCAAAATGAGCAAGTGGTGTCACATCACCAAGAAACTATCCACCAAATAAGAAAAGTGGAAGTTCAATATCACAACTTGACAGAGCTATCAAAACCTGAACAATAGGCTTCATGACAACCTCTGGCACATTTAAAACACAGTTATGATTGAAAATGAGTGTTAGGGAATATATCCTCTAACAGATACCTCTTTTGAGAGAGGTCAAAAGAAATTATAGAAAGAAAAGGTATTGCCAAAGTCTTAATATTTATCTTCAATTTGAACTCTCCAGTTGACTCGTCGTCCGATTCCAGACACTTCTTCATGTTTTAAGGATATCGATAATCTTCATCGTCGTCAAATCGTAGTCTCGAAAGATTCCACCATATAAGTTTGCAGTTTCCCGGAGTTCCATCCAGCTCAACACAACCATCTCGAACGAATGCGCCTATCTTAACTTACTCGTTGGTACTATATCCGATAGTCCAACAGGAACTCGATATGAGCTCAAACGTTCTCACATAGCTATACACACTCCTACACACTCTCGTTTCTAGTTTACTATAACCTCAGCTCTGATACCAACCTGTAACGCCCCCAAATCCGGGGTCAGAGGATTTGGTCGTCACGATGAAATCTCAATCTAAAATAACCTGTTAAATCAATAAATAAATGCCAGCGGAAGATATTTATCATTTATGACCCCCAAACTAATCCAAGATCTTTTAAGGTTACAGTTCTAGAAACAAGAAATCCAAATTCCACAAATAATTTTTCTCACTTTCTTTTAAAACTCTTTTCAATAAATTCCAACTCACAATTAAACCCACTAGTATAACTTCGAAATGAAGTATACTAGGCCCAAATAAATTATACAACTATAATATAATCTAATATAAATAACTTTACACAATAAAACTTACACTAGTCCGCAAACCCTGGACCAACCACCTTCCAAGAGCTTCTTCTTTGCTTCCTCGAATTTCGCAGCTAAGTAGCGCAAGCTAATCCTCACTGGAGGTTAAATTTAAAAACAGGCAAGTATGAGCGGAAGAAATGCTCAGCAAGATAATTATAGCATATATAGGGTCTTTTGATATAAAACCGATATCTGCATTAGAGCAGAACATTTAAAGTCATAATTGCTGAATTATAAACTCTTTTTGATATTTTCAAACGAAAGGCTTCAGCAATACTTTGAATCATAACGAGAATAAAACTCGTAAAGCAGTGTTTACGGAAATATCGTAAACCACAATAACATGAAACAATGATTATGGATTGAATCATAAACTTTACTCAAACCGAACTCTTGAAATTAATACTTATTTTGCTGTCATATCAAATTAGATATTAACACGAACTTTGATGCTCACAACATTCCATACTGAAGTCAACATCAATCATCTATACTAATACCACCTTTGATATTTAACAACAACGTAAGTATCAGCAAAAATAAGAAACTGAATCAAAACCACAATTCACTTTAATCCAAAACAGAATCAGTATTTTTAATCCAAAACAGAATCAGTACTTTTAATCCAAAATAGAATCAGTACTTTTAATCCAAAACAGAATCAGTTGATAAATCATTTATTCTATGAGTATCAAAAATGATATGATAATTTAGATTAGGATCATCCTCCGACGGACGTACTATCACATGCTGATCAGCCCGTGTGATAGCACAAGGTCATGATTCATAGAAACGTGACCCCAAAAACACGAGTACTCAAACAAAAAGGCATAACTAGCCTGTGGCAAAATGGTGTCATAATATTCATATGGCACTTAGAAATAGCCCTCCGCTGGACCGTCCGTCCCGGTCACTTACGCAATTATGATCCAATCTTAAAACCTTTTATTGAAATGGGGTCATAATAACCGACACCCGAAATAATTTTATTCCCCCAATTCTTGGGTAGGAATATTCGCAACCAAATCACTTTTCTCAAATCCAAAACATTTGTAAATCCAGAAATTGGATAAGTAAAATCACTTGACTATTCTGAACATAGAATAACAGATGAGTATTTACATAAACATAATTATTTAATTCAGCGATATGTAAAACATTTATCTATCTCAACTGAAATAGGGAAAACAATACTTGCATGATACGATTCAAAATAAATATCACTTGAACAATAAGTGATGATAAAAATACTTGCATAATATGAATCGAATTAAACGTCACTTGAATGATAAGTGAGGTTAGGGTACTTGCCTTTGGGTTTTAGCAGTTAGTCACACTCGCAAACACGCATCTATTCTGACATTCTGTCTTAAGACATCACCGTCCTTCTATTCAACACTTGATTGATATGCTGCTTCTGCGATTGCTAGAAGCCAGATACCCAATACCATTTCATCTCATTCCTTATCCAACGTCTTGTCCCGATCAAATCGAGAGATCCGCATCTATAATTAAAAGATATAGTTTTAATTTGTCTAAACGATAATCACTCGACGAACTACGCGTCAAAATCCTATCGTCTACCCATACGATAGCCCACACATAATTATGACAGACAAATACAGGAATCTTGACCCACGTACGCACAATATTCACATAGCACGTAATCACATAATCCACGTATCACATAATTCATATCACATATGACTCAGTTCGTCAAAAGGTTCGACTCGATACGTTTAAAATTGAAATCAGATCAAAAATGTGATTTATATATCAATAATCGACTCAGAATAACTTGTAAAACAAACGACCTTTCGAACAAAAAGGATTTGGGTCTCGAAAGTATTTTTAATGAAAGCGGAATATTTTTCTGAGTCTGTACGCGTTCGTTTCATATTAAACAGACGAACGGTTGATTTAATATGAATTTTTGAACATTTTTCGGAATTAAAACGGTCTCTAAATCATTTTAATAATAAAATAATAGGGTTCGAACACCCTAAAATATTTTTATAAGAATTATCGAGCTTGTAAAATAATTTAAAATAATATTTTAAAGCTCGAAACTATTTTTCAGAATTTTTAATCAAAAATAAATAATTAAATCTAATTAAATAATCAATTAAAATTAATTAATAACTAATTAAATTAATTAATCAATTAATATTTAAATTAATTGACTAATTAAATAATTAATTATCAACTAAAACTAATTAACTAAATAATTTGGATTTATTTTTGAATTAAAATAAATTTTCAGAAATAAAATAATGATTTTCAAAATAAAAAAAATGAATTTTCAGAAATTAAAATAGAATTTTTGGAATTATTTTAAAACAGAAAATTACAGAAACAGACTTATGGAAATTGATTTGGGGAAAAATGGATTGAAATCGGGTCGGAAATTGGGTTAAAAACGGGTCGAACCGGGTCGTCAAGAAACCCAAGAACAAGCCGGAAATTCGCAGATTCCGGCGAGTCTTCCGGGTTCCGGCGAACGCCGTTCACCCTCCTGTGTCCCGATTTTGCAATTCTTTTCAATACAAAAATGATTCACAGTCGTATCAGCAACACAAACACAAGAATCATCTTCACAAACGATCCAAAGATCGACAACTCCGGCGGAAACCGCCATTAACGCCGGTGGTTTCTTCGAGTTTTCCGGCAAAACTCGACTTTACTATTTACTGAACCAAATTCAACAATTAACATCTTAAAACGAAGCTTGAGACATGTATAATCAGTTCATATCATCAAAATAATCCAAAAATCACCCAATTAGAAACCCCTAATTTTCGAATAAAACCCCTAAAAATCGACTTTGAATTTTACCAACTGTTGAAACGATTTGAAGATATAAAATGATAGAAAATGGTCTGTGATTCATTTTGGTTATTCATACTTGTGATTTGGTGTTCAATAACGCCTTCAAAATTGACTTTAATTTTCAGAATTTCTCAAGAACACCAAGAACACATATTCAAGAAATTTTCAGAAAATCAAACCTTAATTTCTATATGATATTGAACTCTATTTTTGACATATAATATACCAAATTGACCAGAAAAACATGCTCTACAACATGGAATCATCAAATCACATCAACAACATCAAGAACAAAAATTCGTAATTTAATTATCAAATAATTCGAATATAAATAATTAAATAAGAAAATTACTGTGATTTCTGGAAGGAAACTGATGATTGATTCAGATAGAGGATTCCGAGAGCTTCGTTTTGATATGCTGCACGCCCGAATCGGAGTTCGATAACGCCTTCGTTCGTGTGTTTGATTCTCGGGAACGTATCGGTTTTCTCGGGTTTTTCTCTGTATTTACGGTGTTTTAACTGGTTGCAAATGAATAAACGGAATAAACGAAATAAGAAATAGGCTATTTATATTTATGGAATATTGGATCGTTCTGGATCGTTTTGGATCATTTTGGATCATTAAATTAGTTGCTTAGCCGCTAAGTAACTGCAATAACGATCCGATTCAATACCAAAATTAGATAATTATCAAAACCGAGCTTTTATAAAATATTATATACGAGAATAATATAAAAATATCCCGTCTCTCGAAAATACGGGTTTTATTGATTACCGAAATAACTATCGTATCAAAAATATTGCGCCGGGCCGCGCACGGGTCAAACCGTAATCCGAATCGAAAAAGTCAAAACACGGAAAATGTCCGGAATTACCAGATTAGGTTAGGAAGGAGTTTTCGGAAGAGTTTCGGGTTGTAAAAACGTAAAAACGGTTGAAGTCGGACGATTCCCGGCTTTATAAAATAATTTTGGTAATTATTCAGAAAATAATTAATAATTCATAAATTAATATAAAATTATCTAACAGTCCAAAAATTACCAGAAAAATATCACAATTATCTATATTTTATTCTGGACATATAAAAATTCAAATACTCAAATAATATCACATCTAAACACCCAAACAACAATTCCACTTATCAGATAATTCACCAAAATTCACCTAAAATCACATAAATAATTCCAATTAATAATAATAATAATATTTGAAAATATGGGATATTACAAAATACTTGCTTAGTCTTGTTGTTGTTCTAATTGCTACTCTTGGTTTATATATCACCAAGATTACACAGTAATAAGACAAGATAATAAAACAAAACCTATCAAGCCTAATACTATGCTACTTCATTACTCTATTCCAGCATCTTTGAATATCTTCATATTAGCATGGAAATGGCAATGCTTCTTTGTTCTCAAAAACTCAGTTGAATAGGCTTCCACATTCCTTTTGCATACACTCGACACATGTGACTGTGTTGTCAATGTCAACGGATGTTTGAATTGATCATCTGTCGGGTACATGATCATCCGTCGGTGGCTTTGTTGATCATCCGTCGGTGGCTTTGTTAATCATCCATCGGGTAGCTATTTGGCACTTGACTTCGTTTTATTTATGCAGAATTAAAAGACATCATCTATGTACAACTAATCAACCTATTTTGCATATCTAATTAACGTCAACATGACTTATATGCTACTACAGAATCTAAATAAAGGTGTTTGCAGAAATGTGCTACAGGACTTATTATTACATAAGCTACTCACTCAATGGATAATAAACTATCATCCGTCGGGACTATATTGAGTTATCCGTCGGGACTATATTCCTTCTCCGTCGAGTGTTACATTTTTCACTAAGTTAAATCTACTAATGTGTTTTGTTAATTAAATCATCAAGTTCACAATATATTCACAACACTAATTACTGATGCAAGCAAATCTTCTATTCAAAAGAAGACAAGTTCTGAAGCTGCTCAAACTCAAAATCTGATAGCAAGTGCTGATAATCAAAATCTGATATCAAGTTCTGATGACAAATCTTGATGTTCTGATTCAAGGTGGAAGTCCAGACTCTCAGAAGTTTCTGCAAACTCTGAAGCTCAAGGGAAAGCAGACTACTGTCTACTACAAGGATCTAAAGTCTAAAGCTTCTAATGCTAAGAAACCTCCAAGCCCGAAGGTAAAAGGCATTGTGATCAAGGAAAAGTCAAATACTGAGGCATCTAAGCCCAAGACTAGATCACAAACTGAGATATATCCCAAAGAGAAAGGGAAAGGAAAAGTTGATGAACCAGCATAGCCACAGGAGATGAAAATTCCTCAAATCCTGATGAAACCAGTGTGCAAAATGGTTCAAGTTCATGATGATACTCTTGTTGAAGATGAAGATGTTCAAACACTGAAAAGAATTAAGATAACTGAAGAATCCAAGACAACATCTGACAAAGCTCAAGTTGTTCAGAGTGAGAAATAGCAAGCTACAAAAGAAACAACAAATTCTGATTAAGTCATCAAGAAATCAACCTCTGACATAGCTCAAGTTGATTTAGACAAGATGAAAGTAGCTGACAAAAAGAAACTTCTATGGAAGAATGTCAAACCATCAGATCCAAAGAAAAGCCAATTGTTATCTGATTTCATGACTGTTGGATTGAAAGCCAGAGAAGCAAGAGACAGAGCAGGGCTAGGTTCTGATGAAGCTAAGATCAAGACAGGAGTTAAAGTTGCTACAAGAGATCTATTTTTGTTTACTGATAAACCTCTTGAAGATGTTACACAGAAACACCTTGATAAGGTTATCTCTGTTCAAGTGGTACTGGATGCTCATGACAAGCTTAATGTCAAAGAAAATATGATTCTATTTTTTGAAGATGGAAAGACATATCAAATGTCAGAATCAGATGTGCTGAACAAATCCATGAAAGAACTTCAATTCTTTCATTATCTTTTAGAGATAAAGTCTAATAGTACCAGGAGATGGTCAAATTTCATATTGAAGACCATAAGAGATAAAGCAAGAATTTTTGGTTCAAGGGTTACAGAGTTCATTCCTAATATAGTTGAAGATGATGGAAGTGAAATTCCAATGAAGAAGGATTTTTCTAAACTTGAAGTCATTTTGAAAGAGAAATGTCTGTGCTACAATGAAGATTCTTCTCATCCAAGGGTAATTAGACTTGATGATGGTTTAGAAAGAAATCATATCTCTACACTAAGGACTGCAATCTATCAGATTGGAAGTCAAGATGAAGAGATGAAGCAAGTCAAGACTACAATAGCTCATGTCATGAGGAATAAAGAAGAAAAGCTGATATCAAACTTTGTCAAGAATCACTTTGGATTCAGATTGACTCAGTGAGATTGGTAAAGCTACAAGGACTGTACGTTGTAGTTAGTTATCTAGTTAAACTCTTATTACATTTGTACTTAAATGTTTTTGACATCATCAAATCTATTAACTTGTATATTTTGCATAATTTAAAAGTTGGGGGAGATTGTTAGATATATTTGAGATGTTATGTCTAATATGATTTGTGTTTAGTTTTTAGAACTTAACAACATGACATATAAGAAATTACTAGAAATCAGAACTTACTGAACTCAGAACTTAATATCAGAACTTAAGGTGTCAGAAGATACATATCAGTACTTAAGTGCGGGAAGACTTTCAGATAAGGAATGTGGCTGATTTACAGGAGAAGATCTGAACTAAAACAATAGAAGATATGCATGGAAAGAGTTAGAAGACTAGAAGAATTGTAGAAGATATCTGATTAATATATTTTAGGAGACAGAATTGTATTCCATATCAATTAGAATATATCTTGTAACTGTGTACTATATAAACACAGACTTAGGGTTTACACTATATGTGTTATCATCATCGAGAAGATTATACATTATAACCTAGCAGCTCTTAGTGATATTTGTTCATCACTGAGATAGAACAACAGTTCATATTGTAACAGAGTTTATTGAATATACTTGATCTTTGTTACATACTTGTGTTCAAATCGATTTCATTGTATAAACACTGTATTCAACCCCCTTCTACAGTGTTGTGTGACCTAACACCAGATATCTTCTCAACAGTTTTATCATCTCCTCATCTTCAACAGTTTTGTTCCTTTTTACTTTCAGCTCAGTTTTAAAAGTCATAATGAGCCTTTTGTTTGCCATGACAAACTGTTTAGGAACTTGAAAATGTTTGAAATGCTTGGTAGTAGAACAAATGTATGCCACTCCCTTGCTAGGCTGTAGATAAGCTTCTAGGAAAGCAGCTACTTGTGCATTCTTCAATTCTGTTAGCAAGAGAGTATCTTCATGAATCACAATTCTGATTTTGCTTATCAAAATATCTAATTCAGATGCCCTCCTAGAGATAAGATAGTTAAGGGACACCTGCATACATCTGTCTACCCCTTAGTCATTGATGTTGACAACTATCTTTCTTTCCTTGAACTTGTCTTTAGTTACCAAGATCACTCTTATTGAGTTTATTATCCTATCCAATGTTTTCTTGTAAGTGAAGAAATTGTCATTGAGAGAAAGTGCCTTAAGCAGTTCATCAAATTCTCTGCTTAGACTGGGACCCTCAGCTGCTTTAAAAAATCTCTCCATTCCAATATCAACTTTTCGACTTAAGCTCTCTTCAGCACTTTGGACTTGTTGTTGAGATGACCTTGACTGTGCCAACCTAGCCTCTATCTCCCCCTTAGTCTTGTGGACATGCATGAAAAGGGGAGTAGGGATTTCAGGTCTTACTTGTTTAGGCAAAGAAGGTAGTGGTATGTTGAGTTTACCCATGATGGCTCCTAAAGCTATGGAATTTTGCATTTGAAGATGCTTATGGGAGTCCACCAGAGTTTGGATGTCTATTTGTTGGCTCTTGACAAGAGATGTCAAAGCCTGAACTTGTGTAGTAAGAGAGGAGTTGGAGTCTTGCAATGCTGTGACTTGATCCTGTAGAGTCTGAATTTGCAGATTTGTTGAGGTGGATTCAGGCTGATAAGAGCTGCTAGATGTGCCAAAGTATTCTTCTACATCCTCTTTGATCCCTTCCATCAGCAATGCTGAAGGCTTATATCTGCTCTGGTGAATTTGATCCAGCTGGACTTTGGTCTCATTTGAGTGAGTAATTTGTTGCTGGATCACTGTATGGAGATTTGTGAAGGATAGTTTGAGATTTTTGACTTCCTTCTCAATAGAGGCAAGATCCATCCTAGCCATTTGCTTAGAAAAATGCTTGAATTTCGAAGAGATCTGCTCTTGAGATGGTATGATCTTGTCCATTTTCTCATTCAACAGTTTTCTGATTCTGTCTTCATGACCAGTGAGCTTGATTTTAAGAGCCTTACCAAACAGATGAAATGCTTTGAGTTGAGCTTTGTGTACATCTGTAATGGCATCATAGGCAGCTTCTGGACTCAAATCTTTTGCATTGCTGCCCAAAATAGTAACATACTCTTCTCTAAATCTGGCCAAAACTTGATTCATCTCCAAGGTAAAGTCCTCAGACAGCCATGCATCCACATTTTCATCTGGCTCAGCATCATTGACAATTTTCTCCTTTTTCTCCTCAACTTCTTCATTATAAACAAGCATAATGGCTTGATAATCTTGGTTGCTCATGTTTGAAGTTAAAAGATATTGTGAGATGTTAGCCAGTCCAGAGATCTGCTCTACTAGTAGATCATCTACAGTAGTTGGTTGAGAGGCAAATTCTTGTAGCCACTGAGAGAGTATGTGAGGTTGTTGAGGTTGAGAGCTTGATGGTTCATCAGAAACTCCTGTGACTGAGATCACAGTTTGACTCATAGATTTCTCTGTGGTTATGACAGTGTGTTGTCCTCCACTTGTAGTGGGAACCTTCAATTGAATTGGAGGGGATTTGACTGGGTTACTTTCATGTGCACCAGCCTCAAACCCTTGTGTGTCTTGTAACACACTGGCACTTGAATGTGCTAAGCTTGCCTCCCCTATGACAGGATCATGGGCAATTGTACTCCTAGATTCAACTGCAGAGGCAATTTTTGCTAGGGTTATGAGGGGAGTTGTTCCTTCACGAGGAACCTCCAATTGAATTGGAGAGAATTTAGATAGCTCCCCCTCAGGAGTACTACCCTTAAAACTTTCAGCCTGTGAGGACTGTTTTGCACATGAAGGTGCATTAGAGATATCCATGGGGTCTTCAGTAAAGAATGAAGAACCCCCCATATTTGTGATGGTGTCATCAAGGTCTACCCCAGCATATAGCCTCTCACCATATAAATGAGGTGTCTGGGTGGTGAGCAAAACTTCTTGAGCTAAGTCACTTGATTTTTGGTGCACTTGAGAAATGGAGTCAATTGGAATAGAAGAAATATTATATAGAAGAAATTGTTGCTCAGTTGTGAGTGTTGGCAGCTCCCCCTAAATAGATGAGGGAGCTTCAAGAGATGTGCTCTCACAGTGAGTGTCTTCCTTATTTCTCCTACCATACACTTGAATTGCTTCTTGTGCAGGTTATGCAGACTCACTCCTGGTTGTTTTTACAATTGCATCCTGTTAGGAGGATGTATAGGAAGATAGAGTGGTCAGCTCAGTTTGTTTACTCCTTTTGGATCTTTTGACCAGAGGTGGTACTATTTCAGCTTTCTCCTCACCACTCTCATTTAACACAACTAGGTTTATCCCCTTTCTCTTCTTTTTACTGACCTCAACTTTTTGAGAAGATGAGGTAGTTGGTTTCCTAGCTTCTAAAGGTTGTAAAAGAATGGTTGCAGCTTGGGAAGATCCCTGTTGGTGATCCTATGTTTGTACTTCCACAAGTTCAGGAATCATAGCTGTACTTGATTGTGCATTAGATCTCATGTCAGGCATAGGATAAGGATAACTCCTAAATCTTTCCAACATAAATGGAGTGATTTTCAGACTTACATTGACCTTATTCTTTGTAGTAAGTGAGCCAAATATTATCTTGGATACTTGCTTATAATTACCTATCTTAGTACTATCTATACCCATTCAACAGATGTATGTCAGCTACTTTATTATTTAAAGTGGACATAATAAATCTAGGAAAGAATATTACCTTACCTCTAGCTGTTAGGGGCATAACCAGCCTGGTTGCAAGTTCTTCCAGGATCAGTAGACCAACATTCAGGTGTCTGTTGTGGGCAATTGGATACACCAGCTTTTGCACAACACTTAAGATGTTGTCATATCCAGTTTTTTTTCAAGTAAAGGCCCTTACTACAGAGTCAAAGATGAATGACCACTCCTTCCTTAGATTGGTTATGTTTAAGCTTGACAGGTTGATTCTCCCACCATAATTGATGAAGTCCATAAACTCAATCAGCTCATCAGGGGTTGGTACTTCCACCAAAAACTCAGTTGGCAGCCCCAAAGCTCTATTCACATCTTGATCATTGAATTCTATTTGTTGGCCTCCAATTGTGCATGTCACCACCAGAGAGAGAGAGAGAGAGTTGTTGTTAACATCAGTCCTCACTACAGCTATAGTCCAGAAATCATGCAGCACATCTAGATACAGTACTGGATTTATAGTCAAAGCACCTGCAAGATAGGATTCAAACAGCAGTTTTACAAACCCCTGGAAATTATCAGGAGCTTGGTTTGCATCAGTGAAAGCAAGATAGTTAGTTCCTTTCTCTGGGATATATGCCCTAACAACATTTTGAGTCATAGTTGATTGATGAGAATGAATGGGTAGGAAAGATCTCTGAGAAAGGATGAAAAATGAGAGAGCAAACGGTTATGGATTGAAAGCTAGGTCACTTTAGATCTCGAAAGCTGTAGGTATAAGTATGTATCGAGAAGTCTGGGTATTTATAGTAAAAGAAGATGACTTGTCAAGAACTCAAAAATAGACATTTGGAGTTTTTCTATCGAGATGTCATTTAGAGAAGTGAAGTACATATCGAGAAGTCATTTGAAATTACTCTTATAGAGAACTCAAAAATGACTTATCGAAATGTCAGATAAATGCCCAGTTTGTCCAAAAAGGACAGAAATAATTCTGACTATTATTTAAATAAATTCAAAATAAAATTAGAATAAATTTCCAAAAGTAATTTATCAAAATAATTTATCAATTTAAATTATCTCAGTTCTGAGTTATTAATAAGTCAAGAATTGTACTTGTAGAGAACTCTGTGAATGAATCACCATTAGAGAACTCTACAAGGACTTATCGATAAGTCATTTTAAACCTATCGAGAAGTCACTTCGAGAAGTCAGTAAGTTGACTTATCGAGGACTCACTCGAGAAGTCCTAAAATGACTTGTCGAGAAGTCAATTTATACTTATCGAGTACTCAGTTCTCTAGATATTTTTGGTTATTGTAATTTTGCCTTGAGTTAATTTTACATATTAAGGATGTAAATTAACACCTAAGCAGTTTACTCAGAATTTGAAAAATTCCAAGTTAATTGAATTTGAAAAACAAATATGCAGAGATTTCTGAAATATTTATAGTTCATATTTTAGTTAATTTCTAATTTAATCAAATTAACTTTGATTTACTGGAGATTAATCTGCACAAAATATGAGCTGAGTTCTTGCCTTAGGATAAAGAATTGAGCAATCCAATTTCACTTACAAGTCTAGTGAAAGTTTCTTCATCCAAAGGTTTAGTAAAAATGTAATCTAGTTGTTTTTCAGTTGGTGCAAGAAATTTTAATGCTAATTAGGATACAGGTCTTAGAAAGACAAAATTTGTATCTGTGAAACCAACAGCTCCAAAACTGATTCCCTTGGAATGTCATAATCCCAAGTTGAACTTCCTTCCAGTATCTGAAGATCCTCTTTCTCCCCCCTGAGGCTGTGCAATCAAACTCAGGTGTATGAGATGAGCTTCCATTTGCCATGATTCTCTTGTTGGGTAGTTTCTTCATTTCCTTAGTCTGACAAACTTTACAAACTTCAACTTGAGCAAGCTTGTTTCTTTCTCCTGATACCTTGGTGTAGAAGCAACAAATACCATTCTTATTTGTTGAGTCAAAATCTTCAACAAACAAGCTTCCTTTCCTTGCTCCCTTAAGAGCAACTTCACCAATTTTCTTGTTAATAACAGTGCATTCTCCTTGTAGAATAAGACTTGAGACCATTGTATACAATATGCTAATTCTGAAAAGACTCACTTCAAGATCAGCTACCAGTGCTACATTAATCAAAGACAACATTTTCAAAACATTCTTGCCATATCCCATTTTGAATCCTTTGTTGTTGTCTTCAAGGATTACAAATGGGCCATCTTTCTCCTCAAATTATGATAGCAGGGCTTTACCACTAGTCATATGCCTGGAACATCCACTGTCTATGATCCAGATGACTTTCTTCACTTTCTCTGCACACAATGAGTCTTAAGTGTGTTTGGAAACCCAAGAAGTGTTGGGTAGTTTCTTCTTGGTAACTTTTTCAGGAGAAGTAGAATGAGTAATTTTAGAAGAAACAGAATTCAGTGATTATTGTGCATGTTTTCCTTCTAATGTAGACTCGTTTCTTAATTCTTTAAGGTCTACTCTCAGTTTATGGCAACTCTTCATTACCTTCATGTTGCAAGAAATGCAGTCAAACTTGTCATAAAATGAATAGGGATCATTAGAATTAGCTTCATTGTATTTGCAAGCTCCTTCAGCTGGCTTGCTAATAACCTTTTTACAAAGGTGAGTTAGAGGATTTGAAGAGCCACATTTTTCACACTTCTTTCTAGGAGCATTTGCAACATAAGCAAAATTATTGCTTTTGTTTATCCCTATTTTTCCATTTCTAATTCCCTTTTTCTTTCTTGCATCTTCAGCTTTGGTTTCTTGAACATGAGTCTTGGGACTGTGTTTGTTCATGAGCTTCTCTTCAGTTTTTGAAGACTGAACTGATTATTCAATTTTCTTTTCTTTATCTACATCAACAATTTCTTGCTTGATTATCAATTTTTCTTCACTGAAGTTGACTACACATGATTTAAATGTAGGTGCATTAAACTTTTTCAAAAAGGTTGGAGCATTCTCAGTCTTCTTGGCTTTCCCTTTGTCACCTACAGTCATCTTTCTATCACTCATGTTTTCATAGTCAAGGCCAATAGCAATGTTTGCACATGGCTTATTCTTCTCATGATACTGTTCAACCAGTTCATATGCATTTCTGAAAGATTTCATCTTTACTTCATTCTTTTCTAGCTTCTCCCTTAACACTACTTCAATTTCATTTGCACACTTGATCTTGTTCTTGAGATAAGCATTTTCTTGTTTTAAAGCTTCAAGCTCAACCAGCAATAATTCAGTTTCTTGCTTCTCACTCTCGAGCTTCTTATTTATCTTTGTTAATCTGCTAACTTCTTCATTAGCAGCAACCATGCTCGTGTGAATGTGAAACATTTTTGTGCTCATCTTTTCAACAGTTTCCTTGTATTGATTTACATTTAAATCAATAGTGGTAAGAATTGGTGTTTGTCCTTTTGATAAGGATGATTCACCTTGCTTCAAGGCCATTAGAGCATAGTTTCCAACTTCCTCATCTTCATCATTATATGAATCATCCCAACTCTTTCCCTCTGCAATGTAAGCTTTGCTCTGTTGCTTTTTCAGAAGAGCTTCATACTTTGCTTCCAGTTCAAGATAAGCTTTGTCTTTCTTTGCCTTTTTGGGTTTCCTGCATTCTGTAGCAAAGTGGCCTAGTTCATCACAATTGAAGCACCTTATATTAAATCTGTCAACAGATCCAGTTTTGTAATCACTCTTACTGTTAGAATTGTACTTCCCTTTCTCTTTCTAGCTGTTGTCTTTGTTGAAGGATCGTCCTTTATTCCTGAAGTACCTTGGCTTCTTTACTTTAATGTTAGATAATTTTTTAGCTAGATAGGCCATAGACTGATCTAGCTCATCCAGTTCTTCAAGAGTGTAAAACTTATCCTTTTCCAACTCTAATATGACTTGCTCCTGTGAATCATTTATTCTCTGCTCACTTGATAACGAATCTAAAGTTTGGTATCTTAGTTCATTATTGAATGAGTGGCTTTCATTAACAATCAAAGCACTTGAGCCATCCACAACATGTCCTTGACCAGACCTCAGCGATTACCTTTGAATCATCTCTAGTTCATATATTTTAAGAATCCCGTACAGAACTTCTAGAGTTATTCTGCTCAAGTCTCTTCTTTCCCTGATTGCTGAGATTTTTTGTTCCAAATGGTCATGGAGAGTAAGAAAGAACTTTAGATTCACTTCTTCAACTTCATAATATTTGTCATGAAGCTGCAAGTCATTTATCAGCTTGTTGAATCTTTCAAACACATTAGTAATGTTTTCCTTAGGCTTAGCCATGAAACCCTCATACTGTGAAATTAGTATCCTTCTTTGATTGGATCTAACCTCCTCAGTTCCTTCACACAATATCTCAATCTTTTCCCATATCTGCTTGGCAGTGTCATAGTTGATAATATTGTTGTACATCACATTGTCAAGTGACTCAATCAATATCATTTGCAAGCTGCTATCCAGGGAAACCTTCTCCTTTTCAGGATCTGTATACTCAGCAGGATCTTTTGGGGCATAATGAGCTGGTATGACTATGTCTCCATCTGTAGATTCCTCAAACCTTACCATATGAATGAAGGGTCCATTCTTGAGGATCTGAATGTAGAATGGATTTGCCATCCTGATAAACAACATCATTTTCTTTTTCCAAAGAGTATAGTTAGCTTTGTCAAAGGTAAGAATTTTGATGCTACTGATTTTCTGTGCATTCATTCTTTTAAGATCTTGAATCTGTTTTCTTTCAGATTTCGCTCTAATACCACTTGCTAGGTAATGAATCACTCAGGGGGGTGAATGTGTTTTTTCTGATTTTAGGCTTTTCTTGAAAGATAATGGTTGAACAAAGTAAATTAAATCTTTTATAGAAAAGTGTTCATGCAGAAATTAAACTTGCACAAAATAAAGAACACAGATCTTTAAAACTCACTTAATTTTTGTATTAAAAATTAAGATGTTTTGATACAAAATTTAAGCTCTTTGAAGTTAAAGAGCTCAACTTCTTCTGGAGAGTGTTACAAGAATTTTGATCTAAATTGTTACTTCTAACTAGAGGACCAGTGTTAACTTTATAGCTCAATTAACTGCTGGATTACACATTGGATAATAAACATGCTATTAACTTTTCTAAACTGTCACTTGTCATTTCTATTTATAGAAAAGCAAATCTTCCATTTCTGGCTGAGCATATCTTTAGCATCCCGTGTTTACTTTAATCTTCCTCTGTCAGTTAATCTTTGCCATTGATCTTGCACACACTTCAAGCTGCTTATTGTAGACTTGTCAATCCAGCTGTTGGATTGTTTGTTGATTGTTTATCTTGGATATTAAACTGATCTGCAATTCTGTACTTTGAGACTGTACTTCGAGATCTCCAGTTTGATTTATTTGAACACTTGATATCTCGATAAGTACAAAGGCTTATCGAGATGTCTAGAACTCCGTAATGAGTTTGGGTTGTAGAGGTCTTCATCTCATCGAGGTCTCTAGTCTTCATAACTTCACTGGACTTGTAGATATCTCTGAGTTCTCGAATGGATATAGACTTGTCGATAACTCTGAGTTCTCTAGTGAAAGAATGACTTGTCGATATCTTTTTAAGTTCTCGAGTAGCTTTCCTGACTTTTCTAATCCCGGTGGATATTGCTTATTCGTTGAGTAGATATATAGCTCATCCATCGAGTAGATATATAGCTTATCCGTCGAGTAGATATTGCTCATCCGTCGAGTAGATGTTGTTCATCCATCGAGTAGATATATAGCTCATCCATCGAGTAGATATTGCTCATCCGTCAGTAGATATTGTTTATCCATCGGTACTCTCTGGAGTTTGAATGACTTCTCGATAATTCATTCTGGAGTTCTCGAATGACTTCTCTATAACATTAAATCTGTGACTTGTAGAGATCTTGACTTAGAACATTTTTCTCCAAACAGATTTATTCAACTCCAAGCTTCTTCAAAATTCTTCTGAGGCGTGATCTTTTTGATCTTCTTCCAGATAGAATCCTTAGGCTTGATACTGTTTTAGGAAAAAGACTCAAGTCCGCTCCTTTGCATTTTTACAGACTTTAAGTGTTACAAATACAAAATACAAATTTAGATAACAATACAACTTACTTAGGGTTGACAAGTTGTCTTAGTCTTGTTAAAGTACAGGCATGTCTTTTACAACACCATCCTCTTGCAGCTGAGAGATCTCTCTAATTCTTGTTGTCTATTAAGAGCTATTCCCTTTTATCCTCATTTGATTATAAAATAAATAAGAATACACAAGTAAGAGTGACCCAAAAATTCCTAGCAAGTATCAAACTAATTTTCAGGTATTAAGTTAAAAGAGATTTCCAGAAAAAAGTTTTAAGTAGTTTATAAACATTTCTATTTACTAGAAATAGTTGAGTGAATAAAACGTTGGCCTTTATTGGCCCTCTATCATAAATCAAAAGCAACGAGTGATTTACTGATTCATCTTTTCAACCAGGTCTTGGTCCGGTTTTGTAGTCATGAAGCTTTTCAAGAGGGAACGCCGTCAATGGGAATCAACAATAAATTAGACCAGATACTAGTTCAACGTTCACACTCATACCCTGCTGATCAGTCAGGATATAGTGTAGATCTATACCTACTTGTATAGATCCATTTGGGTACCCAGACACTATGGCCCAAGGGTCCGGTCCATCCCCGGCCCATAGGGTCCATTTCATCACTGGCCCTCATAGTAAACATCCAGCCCGTAGAGTATTTTGATGTCAAATCATTTTGATTTCAAAACATCCCGATTTAGGGTTCGCAAATAGCCCGTAATAATAGGTATTTGCTCAAGAGATCAATCGATAATAAAGGAACAATAATGAAAAGTACGTGCATAAATAAGAGTGATTGCAGCGAAATATAAAACATTTAACTATTTTGAACTTAGAATAGGAAAATAAGACTTGCAGTATATCACACGAAAGTTCAGGATTACTTGCCTTGATAAGCTTTAACCACTATTATTGGTTGACTTTTGCAAAAACCCGAATTTTTGACATCGGTAAAAGACATTTATAAATAGTAGTCTTGCGGGAAAATAAAAACTTTTACGACCACACCATATACGAGTTTTTAATTTAAGTTTTCGAGTTCATATTGTGTTTATACGTACTAAATGAGTGTATGCAAAAGTCGTGAGTTTTCGAAGAAAACCAATAGTCCAAATGATATTATTTTATGAGCCATCGAGGAATAAGAGAATTATACTACGACCAAGAAAATCTTGAGAATTATAATTTCATAACTCATAACCAAGTACGAGCACTAGAAATAGTAATGATTTACGATAAGCGGAATTATTCGACGTAGCATTTACAGGAATTGATTTAAACGTACGTGAACGAATACGAGATAATGTAGGAATTCAAGGAATCAAGTAATAACCTAGGAAAATTAAGTATTTATAAATTTATCCAACAAGTAATAAATTAGGAAGCTAGTTACAAAATAAATAAATAACAAATTTTAATTATATCCTATATATAATTGGAGTAAGACACTTAAAATGGTAAGTTAGATGGTTTGGTCGTCAGGGTTAATAAGGTAATTTAAAAACTAAAGCCTAAAGTTAGCTATCCATTTGACCTTGGGTTGTACATAAGTTCAAAGTACAAAACTACTCAATTTTTTTAAATAGTTTTCCTAATGAACTCATATAATAAAAATATAGTTTGTTCAATTAAACTCATCCTAATCATTTATAATATGTAATTGTTTTACATAAAACCTTACATAAATATCAAAAAACTATAGAACCAAATAAATAAATAAAATATAAATACATCAAAGTTTTATATTATTTACATACATACGCGTGATTACATATTACATGACATGTTAAAATTTATTTTGCACTGTAGTATTAATATGAAATTAAATTTATTATAGTATTGAAGATTAGACATGAAATTTTTATATTATAAATTTTAGAACACAATATGTTCTTAATATATATATTAAAATATTAATCACAAATCAAAATATATAACAAAATCGTATAAAAATGTATATATTTAGATATAATCAAATCATTATTTTTGTAAAAGTCATAAATGAAATAGTTTAGTTGTAAATAAGTTTAAAAAATAGTTTATTTAGAAAAAATAAAACAATTGTCACGTGTAATATACCACAGTAAAACCAATAAAACTTTAATATTTTTTAATTTCAAATTACTAACAACAAAGAGATGTCTAATAAATAATAACAAGTTAAAATAATAAAAAAAGCTAATATTTAAATATATAGCATCATTAAAAACTATTTCTATAATTATGGATTAACATCCGAATGTGTAATTAAAAACTAAAAAAAACAAAACAAAAAAAATTTAAAAATTATAATAGGTGTGAAAACACTATAGCAAAGTTTATATTATTTATACGCTTGATAGAAATTAAAAATAAATAAATAAATAATTTATAAAATATATTGCATGACATTTTGAATTTATTTTGCACTGTATAATATAAAATTAAGTTTTATCATAAAAAGTACAATAATCGGTTATGAAAATTATATCATATTGAAGGTTAGACATGAAATTTTTATATTATTCAAATCATTATTTTTGTAAAAGTCATAAATGAAATAATTTAGTTGTAAATAAGTATAAAAAAAAGTTTATTTAAAAAAATAAAAGAATTGACAGGTGTAATATAATACTATATTTAGTAAAACCAATATTAGTTTAATATTTGTTAATTTAAAATTACTAACAACATTGGTTAACATCTAGTTGTGTAATTATAATTTATATATGTGTTACTAATATTAAAATTAAATTATTAAATCATAATGTTAACTTAACAAACATAAAAAAATTAAAAAACTTAAATTTTCAAGAAATATTTTTATATTAACATTTATGAAAATTATATCATATTGAAGGTTAGACATAAAATTTTTATATTATAAATTTTAGAATACATATGTTCTTAATATTTATATTAAAATATTAATCACAAATTAAAATATCTACCAAAATCATATAAAATATATATATTTAGATATATTCAAATCATCATTTTTGTAAAAGTCATAAATGAAATAGTTTAATTATAAATAATTATAAAAAATAGTTTATTTAGAAAAAATAAAAAAACTGTCACGTGTAATATACCCCTATATTGAGTAAAAACAATAATAGTTTTATATTTGTTAATTTCAAATTACTAGCAACAAAAAGATGTCTACTAAATATAATAGAAGTTAAAATAAAGATATTAATACTTAAATATATAGTGTCATTAAAAATTATTTTTATTATTATCGATTAATATCTGAATGTGCAATTATAATTTATATATGTGTTACTAATATTAAAATAAAGTTATTAAATCATAAAGTTAACTTAAAAAATATAAAAAAAATTTAAAAAAAGTTTAAAGTTTCAAGAAAAAAATTTATATATAAATTTTATAAACCAGCTATAAAGCTAGTAAACATTAATTCAAGGAACTTATCATGCAAGAAATGAGATACCTAGCTAAGCCTAGCCTTTGAAAATAGGATGCATCTTGTCCTACACACTTTCTATATTCACAAGAAGCCTATTTCCACCACATTTCCAAGAAGCAAACAAAACAATTCTCTCTCTCTCTCCAAAAACTCAATGCTGATTTTCAAGAACACCATGAAAAGAAAAATTTATATCTCATGATCTACTCATTCAAAAATCACCAAATTTTAACCAAAGCTTCCTCATATCATTTACAAGGTAATTTCAAAATTTCATGGCCATTGGATTAGTATAGCATAGTCAAATACATGCTAAAAATTGGTGGTGAATAGCAACTCCGAAAATCTCTTTTTATTTTCTTGATTTTCATGGCATGATTCAGGATCCTTAAGCATAACCAATCCCTCCCAAGGTTCAACCATAAAGAATAGGATCTCCCAAGATACCAAGAAAGGTATAAACCTTCATTCAAACTCTGTTTAAGTTTTAAATTTCAAGAAAAATAAGGATCTTGGATATAAGTATAGTTTTGATGATTGATTTGATATTATCTTGATGTTTAGTTAATTAGTTTTAAGGTTGATGATTGTTGCCTCAAGAACATGATGTTATTGAGATGAGTTAGTGTTGAGATGGTGATTTTATGGTTTTTGATGGTGGTATAATGATTTAAGACGTAAACGAAACTCAGATCGTAATCGTAACCTCGTTAAAATAAACAAAACTTAACTTAAGTTTCTGTAGAAGATTCTGAATATATAAACTATAGTTTCTTGAAAAGTGAGACTTGATTATAATATACAATATTATGAGAATTGTTTAGGCACTTGAATCGCTTGATTTCAATTTACGGATCAAAGGTTATGACCATTTTAGTAAAAGTGATTTACGCGACAAAAACTGCTACAAATTACGAACTTTATAAATAGAAATGATCAATTTAAAAATATTTCAAAGTCATGAAATATATACAGAGAGTAAGAAATATATTTTATTAACTTCCATAAAAATTTCAAGTAAAAATATTGATTTTTCAATTTTATAAAATGTCGGAGCCGAGGTCGCGCGGAGTACGAAAATAAAAAACCACCCCTGTTAGAAACTGCTACTTCGGGATTTTCACCACTGTTACCAGAAAACCATTTTCAAGTGATGTGTTCTAAATTTTGTCTAGATTGCGCACACGAAAACGATGTATCAATTGAGCTAACGGTTTGAGAGATATCAAAGTCTTAGTAAAAGCGGTTTGAAAAGTAAAACTCCATATTTGACCAAATTTTTAAAATGCTTTTCACCTAATTAAATTCATTTTATCAAAATGAAAATTTTATGATTAATATTAAAAGAACTCAAGAAGCTCCTCGAGGTAGTTTCGTATTAAAATATTAATTTTACGATTTATTAAAAATGTTAGAGTACCAGTCGCGTAATAGTAACATTCGGTAAAGTTAACTCTAGAAGACAACTTTGACCGTCCGTTTTGACCAAGGATCGATACTTATTTCGAATCGGTCGAATATTGAAAATTATGAAGTATTGAACTTATTAGAATTATAAGTCGGTGATGGGATTAAGAATACTGATTAAGATTATGATATTTGTTGATTAGAAAACCCGGAATGAGAGCAAGTCAGAAAACGTATCTTGGACTTCAGGCAAGTTTTCAAACCCTAACTTTTTATAACTGTTATGTTGTGATTGCTTTTAAACAGTGCAATATATACATGATAAATGTTTTACGGTGATTTAAAAATTACTATATATTGAATCATAAGATATGATGATTTGGTATAATAAAAGTATCGGATTTGAAACGATATATTTAGACCGAGGATTGGTCGGTGTAAGTTTATAAAAACCAGGAAGTATTCCGGAGTTGTTATATTTGAGAAATGTTAATGCTAGAGAGTAGCGTGACATGTATATTGTAGACCAAGAGTCGGTCGGTATGTATATTATAGTAAAAAGCCAGGAATCATCCCGGTGTTGTTTTGGACGATCAAAGGTCCGTATTTATTTTATTCCAAGGGACTCGATGTCCACTTGCGAAGTATTAAATACCTCGAATTTATTTAAAACGATTTCCAAAGATCGTATTCCCTCAACTATATTCAATCACTCGAACAATTAATATTATTTCGGATATTCATTTTAAATAGGAGTATACTACAACAATTATTTGTTTTAAACTCGATTACTTATATCTATTAAAGATTACTCTAATTATTTAAACGTAAAATTAGTTAAGGAATATTGTTTCAAATATTCTTTAAAATATAATTATTCGAGGTCTAGTTTTTTAATAATTATTATTTAATTATTAAAATTTCATTTAATGATTTAATATGATTTAAAAATCATAGAATCTATTTTAAAATACTTTCTAAATTTCAGAAAGTCATTCGAATACTTTCAGATCGTCGAAGAATATTATCTCGATATATTTTAAATATTTTTAATATAGTTTCAAAAAAACTCCCCCTCATTTATTTATCTATTGACAACGGTCAACTCACATTATCCTAGTACTTCCTCCGAAAATTCTCGGAAGTACATATATATATACTAGCAACATGAGTTGTGCTTATCAATAAGCTAAATGCTTTGAGAACTCGAGGAGTACGAGTTCTTGGGATATGATAGGATTTCTTAAAGGACAAGGGAAGGGTAGAGATCCATTACTTAGTATATTGGGGAGACTTCCAGTACCGTGGGAGACGGACCTGCGAAGTGTGTGTATACCCAAAATGGGACACATAGCCCGTATGCGGCCAGGGTGATAACAAGGAGTTTGGAAGTCATCCTCCTACTAGTAGAAAAAGTTACTAATTTCCGTCTTACGACTGATCATCGTAAGCGGTGGCTCCGGTGAATGCCCTATTCTTCCAATTGGAATTGAGATGCAATACCGTAACCCAAGCCTAGTGCTGGGTTTACAATTAAGGTATTTGCAGACTAATAAGTCAATCAAAGAATTGTTTTGAAAAGAAGTGTGTATCACCAAGAAAAATACTTTGAATAAATACATATCCTTATACGATGAATATAATTTCTTTAACAATCTTTTCATACTGTTGATTATTATGGCTGAGCATTATTGCTCACTCTTGCTTTCTTTTAAATATCACAACATAACAGATAACCATATGCTGGTGTGGGATTTATTCACTTGCAGTCATGGGGAGAATCCCTGGCAGCTTTGTCACGGATGGGCCAGAGTATCAGATAGGTATAAGATATCAGTCGTAATTATTGTAACTTCATGTAGAGGTTACGAATAATTGTTTGAGATCCTGTAAAGTACATTTGAGTTGTAATAACAGATGATACTTGTTGTATGTCGTTTCTAAGGCTATAACTTGTGAGTGTGTGAGATTGGGGGTCTGTGATGTGGAATTATTGGACTATTGAGTTAATGCAGGTTATACATGATTGAAGGATTGTGTGACGACCCAGATTTCTGACCCCGGATTTAGCGGCGTTACAAAAATGGTATCATAGCAATAACATATAGTACTTAGAGACGAGAGTGTTAGGAATCTGTCTAGATGAGAGATTGCGTAAGAGCTCATATAGAGTTCATCATTGGACTACCAGATGTAGCCCCAATGTGTAGGTTAGGATAAGTGTATATTTGAGGTATTAAAGTATGACTAATAGGACCATTGGAGATTATCAGAATGATGAGAAGAAAAAATTAGAATCATATATGATTTGGCAAGTATGTTGATAGGGAATAAATAAATCCTGATTATGTAATTAAGTATTGCATTAATTACACGTGATTTGGGCTACAAGGCCCAATAAGAAGATGTATGACATTCAGACCAAAAAGGTTAATACATTGATCAGGCCTGATGGACCAGATCAGGCCTGATGGAACAAAGAAGGCCCAAAACCCTGAATATTAATTAATTTCGTAATTAATTAATAAGGGAAAAATCAGCTGTTAAGAAGAGTCCCGATAAGGACGAAAATCTCAGTAGATTAGCCTCCAAGGGGCCTAAAAGGATAAGGAATCAGTTTCCTACCACTAGGATTCCAAAGTCCATTCTGATTCTGAAACTAGACAACCAAGTCTCCTAACCCAAGTCCAATTTAAGGACTCCCAACATCTATATAAGGGGCCTCACCCCACAAATCAGAACTACGTTTTTTGACTTGATCCTTGGCAATCAGCAATGTACGTAGGTATCTTGTTAAGTCATATCGAGTCACGAAACACAAGAGCAGTCAAATCGAGCCTCGAAGCTCACGTTCCCTAGTAATAAATACAACAATTATTATACTTTAGTTTTTGATCCATAATATTTGGCTCCGTCTGTGTGAAAGTACAACAACAACCATGACAAGAACACGGAGAACAATTAGAGCCCTTGAAGGAGGAACACCAGCGGGGACAACCCAAGTGATTTCGTCAGCCGTGGAGGTACCTCCTCATTCAACTTATGCAGCCACCCAAGGAGAAGCCCAGATAGGGGCAACTGAACCTCAGTCACAAGGGACGATTCCCTCGGCTACTTAAGGTACGAATCCCCAACTTCAACAACTACATACACATGTGAATTCTCGACCCATTGGGTATGAGTATTCAACTGTTGTGTCTACTAACCCCCCATATGGGATGCCCCTTTACCCCGAGGTTGGAGGAAGTGGACATGCTGGATGGAGTGAAGCACGAGGGCGATTGCCCCCTATATTAAAGGTTTGGCTCCTATCCATGAGGATCAGGAATTTTCTGGTCCTTAGACTGAGAGAGACTCTGAATGTAATATCCCGTATTTTTAGAATTATTATAATTATTATATGCATATATATATATGTGTGCTTCTATGATTTAGAAGGAATAAAATGGTGGATATTTTATTCCTGTTTGACGAGTTTGTGTAATTAAATGGTAATGTGCTAATTGTTAAGTGTTATATCGATCCTTGTAAATTTCTAAAAATATTTACTTAAATGTATTATTTTCAAAAGTTTATTTGAAAACCGATCATTTTATTGATATCGGTAAATTGAGTTCGTTTAATAATATTAGGGATTAGATGGATATTCTGTCTGCTATGTGTTGTATGTAATATGAATTGTGTGGGACTCAGTTGTGATTGAGGATTATTTCTATTATTAATTACTGAGTCGTATCGTTTTGTTTTTGTCTTTAAAAGTGATTTTATTGAAAATTTAACTTCATAAATATTTATATTATCTTTATAATTATTTGTATGACTTTATAATTACAATAATTATTTTTAGGATTTTATAAAATTTAGAAATCAATATTTCATCAATTATTTAGCCCTATATGATTTTCTGATTTCATTTATTTGTAAAATCCGTATTTAATTCTAAAATACTTCGAAAATTACGAAACTCATATTTATTGAAGTTTGAAATATTATGAGAATTTTAAAATTATTTTGAGAATTTTTGGGATTAATTTTACCCGCACGTTGAATCGTTTAATTGCTAGAAGTGGGTATAAATTGCGTTTCAAAAATTGTTTTAAAATTTCAAAATTTATGTTCTTATAAACTTCGGGATATTTGTAATATTTTAAGACTATTTTCGTGATTTTCTGTATTTGTTTCAAGTACAGCTCGGTTCGTTAATTGTAAAATACGGGTATGTTGCACAATTCAAAAATGCTTTAAAAATTATGAAAATTTTATTTTATTAGTTTTTGATTATTTTGGGAATTTTAAAATTAATTTTGAATTATTTTGATTTTTTTTTATCCGTAAAGTATATCGTTAAATTACGGATGCGGGACGGAATCGAGGCACACAGGTTTATGTGTCAAGTTATTGGACACGTGTTTAATTCTTAAAAATTTATTGATGCGTGGAAATGCAGGAAAAAAGAAAAAAAAAGAAAACCAGATCACCGCCTCAAATGTCAGTCTTTCCTCTGCCTCTCTCTCCTGTTGCCCCCCCACCCGCCTGCGCCATCCACCCCCCCCCCCCATATTTTTTTTAACCAGTCAAATCCTCCCGTCCCCCTTTACCCTTTTCTTTCTCCCTCTTTTTGTCCCTTCTCTTTCTCGTATATTTATATATTTTTAATTTTCAAAAATTCATATCTTACAAACCGTTCGTCCAAGTTTCAATTATTATATACATAAACGATCAGCGCTTCGATACCTACACCAAGGTATATATTTTGCAAGATTTTGAGGAGATAATTTACGGGGTATATTTTCATTATATTTTTGTTTTAATTTATTCTCGGGACGTAAAAAAAAAGAGTTTGACGATTTTGATTACTCCACATGACATGTCAGCGTATGTATATCTATGGATATTAATTTCGGATTTTTCTGGAGATATTTTTCGGATATTAGATATTCTCTTTGGAGTGACTAGAATTTATTTTGGGTAAGGATTCCGAGATTCTGCTTTTATATTTTGGGTATATTATAGCATGTTAGTATTTATATATTTATTTCGTAATTTTTAGAATTTGTTGTAGAAGTCATTTTTGACCGTGTTATTCCTTTGTGGAGTGTTTATAAAGTAAATATAAATTTTTGTGTTGATTGTTGTTGGTTGTGTCGATATGATATCGACTGGCAGTCCGAGAAATAGAGGAGGTGCTGTCCGATTTCCATGAAAATATTATTTTTAGTTCTGAAGATAATTATTTTTATTATTATTCGAAAATAAATCCAAATTATTTAGTTAATGAATTTTAATTGATTATTTAATTCGAGTTAATTATTTCTTATGATTTAAAAATTCCGAAAAATAGTTTCGAGCTTTAAAATATTATTTTAAATTATTTTCAAGGCTCGATAAATATTATTAAATAATTTATTCTTATTTTATTCGTATTAAATAAACTGTTCATCTGTTTATTACGGAACAAACGCGTATAGACTCAGAAAAATATTTTGCTTTCTTTAAAAATACTTTCTAGACCTAAATTCTCTTATTTCGGGGACTCGATTGTTTTTACAAATTATTCTGAGTTGTTTATTGATCAATAAATCATATTTTGACCCGTTTTAAATTCTTAAAGTACCGAGTCGAACTTTTTGACAAACCGAGGCATGTGCTATATGAATTATGTGATACGTGAGTTATGTATTTACGTGCTATGTGAATTACGTGTATACGTGGGTCATAAGTCTTGTATTTGGATGTTTTCTTTATGTATGGGCTATCGTATGGGTAGACGGTAGGGTTTTGACGCGCAGTTCGTCGAGTAATTATCGTTTAGACGATTAAAGTTATATCTTTTAATTATAGATGCGGATTATTCGAGTTGATCAGGGCAATATATTGCATAAAGAAAGGAATGGAATGGTATCGGGTATCTGACTTCTAGCAATCGCAGGAGCAACATATCAGTAAAGTGTTGAACTTAAAGGCGGTGATGTTTTGAGACCGAATGTCAGAATAGATGCGTCTTTGCGAGTGTGAGTAACTGCTAAAAACCCAAAGGCAAGTATCCCTATTATCACTTATTATTCAAGTGATATTTATTTTGAATCTTATCATGCAAGTATTGTTTTCCCTATTCGCAGTTCAGAACAGATAAATGTTTTACATATCGCTGAATTAAATGATTCTGTTTATGCAAGTACTCATCTGTTATTCAATGTTTAGAATAGCTAAGTGATTTTACTTATCCAATTATCGGATTTATAAATGTTTTGGACTTCGAGAAAAATGATTTGGCTGCGAGTTTCCTGCCCAAGTGAATTGGCGAATAAAATTTTATAAGGGTGTCGAGTATTATGACCCTTCTCAATAAAAGGTTTTAAGATTGGATTATAATTGCGTAAGTGACCGGGACGGACGGTCCACCGGAGGGCTATTTCTAAGTGTCATAGGAAATATTATGACACATTTTTTGCCACAGGAAGGTATATTACCTTTTATTTGAGTACTCGTGTTTTTGGGGTCATGTTTCTATGAATCATGACTCAGTGTTATCACACGGGCTGATCAGCATGTGATAGTACGTCCGTCGGAGAATGATCCCAATCTAAATTATTATATTGTTTTTAATATTCATAGAATAAATGATTTATCAACTGTTTCTATTTTGGATAATGGTAGGATGCAGTTTTGATTCAGATTCAGATTCTGATTGATGTTGATATTTAAGTTGTTAAATATCAAAGGTGGTATTAATGCAAATGATTGATGTTGACTTCCCTATTTTAGCGCAGGTAGGTTGTGAACATCAAAGTTCGTATTAATATCTAATTTGATATGACAGCAAAATAAGTATTAATTCAAGTGTTCAATTTTGAATAAAGTTTGTGATTCAATCCATAATCATTGTTTCATGTTATTGTTGTTTACGATAATTTCGTAAACACTTCTTTACGAGTTTTATTCTCGTCAAGATTCAAAGTATTGCTAAAGCATTTCGCTCAAAAATATCAAAATGGTTTGAATACAATTAAGGAATCAATTCTGGGATTCCTCAATTAAAATTTTATGATTCAACAATTATAATTTTAAATGTTCTGCTCTAATGCAGATGTCGGTTTTATATCAAAAGACCCTATATATGTCATAATGATCTTACCGAGTATTTCTTTCGCTCATACTTGCCTGTTTTAAAATTTAACCTCCAGTGAGGATTGGCTTGCGCTGTTTAGTCGCGTAATTCGAGGAAGCAAAGAAGAAGCTTTTGAAAAGTGATTGGTCCAGGGTTTGCGGACTAGTGTAAGTTTTTATTGTATAAAGTTCTTTATATTATATTATAATTTTATTATTTTGTAATTGGGCCTAGTATACTTCTTTTCGAAGTTATACTAGCGGGTTAAGTTTTGAGATTGAGAATTGTTAAAAAGAGTTAAAAAGAAAGTGAAAAATTTATTTGTGGAATTTGGATATCTTGTTTCTAGAACTGTAACCTTAAAAGATCTTGGATTAGTTTGGGGTCATAAAGAATAAATATCTTCCAGTGACATTCATTTATTGATTTAACGGGTTAATTTGGATTGAGGTTTCATAGTGACAACCAAATCCCTTGACCCCGGATTTGGGGGCGTTACATGTTGGTATCAGACCTGAGGTTATAGTAAACTAGAAACGAGAGTGTGTAGGAGTGTGTATAGCTATGTGAGGACGTTTGAGCTCATATTGAGTTCCTGTTGGACTATTGGATATAGTACCAACGAATAAGTTAAGATAGGCGCATTCATTTGAGATGATTATGCTGAGCTGGATGGAACTCCTGGCGCTTGCAAACTTCTATGGTGGAATCTTCCGAGGCTACTATAATTTGACGATGATGAAGATTATCGATATCCTTGAAACATGAAGAAGTGTCTAGAATCAAATGGCGAGTCAACAGAAGAGTTCAAACAGAAGATAAGTATTAAGACCTTGGCAATACCTTCTTTTTCTATAATTCCTTTTGACGTCTCTCAAAAAGAAGTAATTGTTAGAGGATATATTCCCTAAAACTCGTTTAGTCATTTATGCCAGAATCTTGTTTTTTGGATTTAATTTCCTCCAGAAATATAAGCTTTGAAATCTTTTCAGTTTTATTCATCTGAGTTTGAATTCCTTTTATATTCTTTTATTCTGACTGAGATGAACAACCCTAACTATAGGGGACACAAGGTATACCTGTCTGCGTGATAGGAGTTGGATGGGACGCCATCACTTGTGTGTGTTGTGACTACAAGAAGGTTAACAACCTTTAGTAGTGTCTTAATTTGGACACGCAATACCAAGTTCATTTGATCATATTGATCTCTCAGTTATTCTTTTATTGCAACAATACTTTTTCACAAATTCAAATTTTGGTCGCGTTATGACATGAAATTCTCTTCTCTTTAGAATTCATGATTTTATCATCTCAAATATTCGAAGGTATGCCAATCAAGTTAGGTTGAGCTAGCTTGGACAAAGAAAAGTAGGGCTATATGATGGGATTACGAATAGCAACAGTGGAATGCAATGCAATTAGAATATCAGTGGTGTATAACGAATTCAATCTGTTTCTTTATCTCTCTCTCTACTCTCTTTCTTTTTCATTCTCTCTATCTTTTTCTCTGTTCTTCTTTCTCGCGATCAGTAAAAGTGATTCTATTGAGGAATTGGTCAAAAGATATGTGGAAGCAACAACTGTGCGGAGTGAAGCTTCCGTGATAACTGTGTGGCATAATGAATTTCAATCTTATTTGAAATTTAGAGAAAAGTTGCATATGCAAGATTGGAAAGTTGGCCAGAAGATCCCTAGTGCTCTCTTCTACGAATTCCGAGGACGGAATCCTTATAAGGGGGGTAGATTGTAATATCCCGTATTTTTAGAATTATTATAATTATTATTTGCTTATATATATGTGTGATTTTATGATTTAGAAGGAATAAAATGGTGGATATTTTATTCCTGTTTGACGAGTTTGTATTATTAAATGGTAATGTGCTAATTGTTAAGTGTTATATCGATCCTTGTTAATTTCTAAAAATATTTACTTAAATGTATTATTTTCAAAAGTTTATTTGAAAACCGATCATTTTATTGATATCGATAAATTGAGTTCGTTTAATACTATTAGGGATTAGATGGTTATTATGTCTGCTATGTGTTGTATGTAATATGAATTGTGTGGGACTCAGTTGTGATTGAAGATTATTTCTATTATGAATTACTGAGTCGTATCATTTTGTTTTTGTCTTTAAACGTGATTTTATTGAAAATTTAATTTCATAAATATTTATATTATCTTTAAAATTATTTTTATGACTTTATAATTACAATAATTATTTTTGGGATTTTATAAAATTTAGAAATCAATATTTCATCAATTATTTAGCCATGTATGATTTTCTGATTTCATTTATTTGTAAAATTCGTATTTAATTCCAAAATTCTTCAAAAATTACGAAACTCATATTTATTGAAGTGTGAAATATTATGAGAATTTTAAAATTATTTGGGAATTTTTGAGATTAATTTTACCCGCGCGTTGAATCATTTAATTGCTGAAAGCGGGTATAAATTACGTTTCAAAAATTGTTTTAAAATTTCAAAAATTATGTTCTTATAAACTTCGGGATATTTGTAATATTTTAAGACTATTTTCGTGATTTTCTGAATTTATTTCAAGTGTAGCTCGGTTCGTTAATTGTAAAATGTGGGTATGTTGCACAATTCAAAAATGCTTTAAAAATTATGAAATTTTTATTTTATTACTTTTTGATTATTTTGGGAATTTTAAAATTAATTTTGAATTATTTTGATGTTTTATCCGTAAAGAATATCGTTAAATTACGGATGCAGGACGGAATCGAGGCACACAGGTTTATGTGTCAAGTCATTGGACACATGTTTAATTCTTAAAAATTTATTAATGTGTGGAAATGCAGGAAAAAAGAAAAAAAAGAAAAGAAAACCAGATCACCGCCTCAAATGTCACTCTTTCCTCTGCCTCTCTCTCATGTTGCCCCTCCCCACCCGCCTGCGCCATCCACCCCCCATATTTTTTTTAACCAGTCAAATCCCCCCATCCCCCTTTTCCCTTTTCTTTCTCCCCAGCTTCCTTCTCCCTCTTTTTGTCTCTTCTCTTTCTCGTATATTTATATATTTTTAATTTTCAAAAATTCATATCTTACAAACCGTTCGTCCAAATTTCAATTATTATATATATAAACGATCAGCGCTTCGATACCTACACCAAGGTATATATTTTGCAAGATTTTGAGGAGATAATTTGCGGGGTATATTTCCATTATATTTCCGTTTTAATTTATTCTCGGGACGTAAAAAAAGAGTTTGACGATTTTGATTACTCCACATGGCATGTCAGCGTATGTATATCTATGGATATTAATTTCGGATTTTTCTGGAGATATTTTCCGGACATCAGATATTCTCTTTGGAGTGACCCGAATTTATTTTGGGTAAGGATTCCGAGATTCTGCTTTTATATTTTGGGTATATTATAGCATGTTAGTATTTATATATTTATTTCGTAATTTTTAGAATTGGTTGTAGAAGTCATTTTTGACCGTGTTATTCATTTCTGGAGTGTTTATACGCGTAAATATAAATTATTGTGTTGATTGTTATTGGTTGTGTCGATATGATATCGACTGGCAGTCCGAGAAATAGAGGAGGTGCTGTCCGATTTCCAAGAAAATATTATTTTTAGTTCTGAAGATTATTATTTTTATTATTATTCGAAAATAAATCCAAATTATTTAGTTAATGAATTTTAATTGATTATTTAATTTGAGTTAATAATTTCTTATGATTTAAAAATTCCGAAAAATAGTTTCGAGCTTTAAAATATTATTTTAAATTATTTTCATGGCTCGATAAATATTATTAAATAATTTATTCTTATTTTATTCGTATTAAATAAACTGTTCATCCATTTATTACGGAACAAACGCGTATAGACTCAGAAAAATATTTTGCTTTCTTTAAAAATACTATCTAGACCTAAATTCTTTTGTTCCGGGGACTCGATTGTTTTTGCAAATCATTCTGAGTCATTTATTGATCAATAAATCATATTTTCACCCGTTTTAAATTCTTAAAGTACCGAGTCGAACCTTTTGACGAACCGAGGCATGTGCTATATGAATTATGTGATACGTGAGTTATGTATTTACGTGCTATGTGAATTACGTGTATACGTGGGTCATAAGTCTTGTATTTGGATGTTTTCTTTATGTGTGGGCTATCGTATGGGTAGACGGTAGGGTTTTGATGCGCAGTTCGTCGAGTAATTATCGTTTAGACGATTAAAGTTATATCTTTTAGTTATAGATGCGGATTATTCGAGTTGATTAGGGCAATATATTGGATAAAGAAAGGAATGGAATGGTATCGGGTATCTGACTTCTAGCAATCGCAGGAGCAGCATATCAGTAAAGTGTTGAACTTAAAGGCGGTGATGTTTTGAGACCGAATGTCAGAATATATGCGTCTTTGCAAGTGTGACTAACTGCTAAAAACCCAAAGGCAAGTATCCCTATCATCACTTATTATTCAAGTGATATTTATTTTGAATCTTATCATGCAAGTATTGTTTTCCCTATTCGCAGTTCAGAACAGATAAATGTTTTACATATCGCTGAATTAAATGATTCTGTTTATGCAAGTACTCATCTGCTATTCAATGTTTAGAATAGCTAAGTGATTTTACTTATCCAATTATCGGATTTATAAATGTTTTGGACTTCGAGAAAAATGATTTGGCTGCGAGTTTCCTGCCCAAGTGAATTAGCGAATAAAATTTTATAAGGGTATCGAGTATTATGACCCTTCTCAATAAAAGGTTTTAAGATTGGATTATAATTGCGTAAGTGACCGGGACGGACGGTCCAATGGAGGGCTATTTCTAAGTGTCATAGGAAATATTATGACACATTTTTTGCCACAGGAAGGTATATTACCTTTTATTTGTGTACTCGTGTTTTTGGGGTCATGTTTCTACGAATCATGACTCAGTGCTATCACACGGGCTGATCAGCATGTGATAGTACGTCCGTCGGAGAATGATCCCAATCTAAATTATCATATTGTTTTTAATATTCATAGAATAAATGATTTATCAGCTGTTTTTGTTTTGGATAATGGTAAGATGCAGTTTTGATTCAGATTCTGATTGATGTTGATATTAAGTTGTTGTTAAATATCAAAGGTGGTATTAATGCAAATGATTGATGTTAACTTCCCTATTTTAGCGCAGGTAGGTTGTGAACATCAAAGTTCGTATTAATATCTAATTTGATATGACAGCAAAATAAGTATTAATTCAAGAGTTCAATTTTGAATAAAGTTTGTGATTCAATCCATAATCATTGTTTCATGTTATTGTTGTTTACGATATTTCCGTAAACACTTCTTTACGAGTTTTATTCTCGTCAAGATTCAAAGTATTGCTAAAGCATTTCGCTCAAAAATATCAAAATGGTTTGAATACAATTAAGGAATCAATTCTGGGATTCCTCAATTAAAATTTTATGATTCAGCAATTATAATTTTAAATGTTCTGCTCTAATGCAGATGTCGGTTTTATATCAAAAGACCCTATATATGTCATAATGATCTTACCGAGCATTTCTTTCGCTCATACTTGCCTGTTTTAAAATTTAACCTCCAGTGAGGATTGGCTTGCGCTGTTTAGTCGCGTAATTCGAGGAAGCAAAGAAGACGCTTTTGAAAAGTGATTGGTCCAGGGTTTGCGGACCAGTGTAAATTTTATTGTATAAAGTTCTTTATATTATATTATAATTATATTATTTTGTAATTGGGCCTAGTATACTTCTTTTCGAAGTTATACTAGCGGGTTAAGTTTTGAGATTGAGAATTGTTAAAAAGTGTTAAAAAGAAAGTGAAAAATTTATTTGTGGAATTTGGATATCTTGTTTCTAGAACTGTAACCTTAAAAGATCTTGGATTAGTTTGGGGTCATAAATAATAAATATCTTCCACTGACATTCATTTATTTATTTAACGGGTTAATTTGGATTGAGGTTTCATAGTGACGACCAAATCCCTTGACCCCGGATTTGGGGGCGTTACAGGTTGGTATCAGAGCTGAGGTTATAGTAAACTAGAAACGAGAGTGTGTAGGAGTGTGTATAGCTATGTGAGGACGTTTGAGCTCATATCGAGTTCCTGTTGGACTATTGGATATAGTACCAACGAATAAGTTAAGATAGGCGCATTCATTTGAGATGATTATGCTGAGCTGGATGGAACTCCTGGCGCTTGCAAACTTCTATGGTGGAATCTTCCGAGGCTACTATAATTTGACGATGATGAAGATTATCAATATCCTTGAAACATGAAGAAGTGTCTAGAATCAAATGGCGAGTCAACAGAAGAGTTCAAACAGAAGATAAGTATTAAGACCTTGGCAATACCTTCTTTTTCTATAATTCCTTTTGACATCTCTCAAAAAGAAGTAATTGTTAGAGGATATATTCCCTAAAACTCGTTTAGTCATTTATGCCAAAATCTTGTTTTTTGGATTTAATTTCCTCCAGAAATATCAGCTTTGAAATCTTTTCAGTTTTATTCATCTGAGTTTGAATTCATTTTATATTCTTTTATTCTGACTGAGATGAACAACCCTAACTATAGGGGACACAAGGTATACCTGTCTGCGTGATAGGAGTTGGATGGGATGCCATCACTTGTGTGTGTTGTGACTACAAGAAGGTTAACAACCTTTAGTAGTGTCTTAATTTGGACACGCAATACCAAGTTTATTTGATCATATTGATCTCTCAGTTATTCTTTTATTTCAACAATACTTTTTCACAAATTCAAATTTTGGTCACGTTATGACATGAAATTCTCTTCTCTTTAGAATTCATGATTTTATCATCTCAAATATTCGAATGTATGCCAATCAAGTTGGGTTGAGCTAGCTTGGACAAAGAAAAGTAGGGCTATGTGATGGGATTATGAATAGCAATAGTGGAATGCAATGCGATTAGAATATCAGTGGTGTATAACGAATTCAATCTGTTTCTTTATCTCTCTCTACTCTCTTTCTTTTTCTTTCTCTCTATCTTTTGCTCTGTTCTTCTTTCTCGCGATTAGTAAAAGTGATTCTATTGAGGAATTGGTCAAAAGGTATGTGGAAGGAACAACTGTGCGGAGTGAAGCTTCCGTGATAACTGTGTGGCATAATGAATTTCAATCTTATTTGAAATTTAGAGAAAAGTTGCATATGCAAGATTGGGAAGTTGGCCAGAAGATCCCTAGTGCTCTCTTCTGCCGATTCCGAGGACGGAATCCTTATAAGGGGGTAGATTGTAATATCCCGTATTTTTAGAATTATTATAATTATTATTTGCTTATATATATGTGTGATTTTATGATTTAGAAGGAATAAAATGGTGGATATTTTATTCCTGTTTGACGAGTTTGTGTTATTAAATGGTAATGTGCTAATTGTTAAGTGTTATATCGATCCTTGTTAATTTCTAAAAATATTTACTTAAATGTATTATTTTCAAAAGTTTATGACTTTATAATTACAATAATTATTTTTGGGATTTTATAAAATTTAGAAATCAATATTTCATCAATTATTTAGCCATGTATGATTTTCTGATTTCATTTATTTGTAAAATCCGTATTTAATTCCAAAATTCTTCAAAAATTACGAAACTCATATTTATTGAAGTGTGAAATATTATGAGAATTTTAAAATTATTTTGGGAATTTTTGGGATTAATTTTACCCGCGCGTTGAATCGTTTAATTGCTGAAAGCGGGTATAAATTGTGTTTCAAAAATTGTTTTAAAATTTCAAAATTTATGTTCTTATAAACTTCGGGATATTTGTAATATTTTAAGACTATTTTCGTGATTTTCTGAATTTGTTTCAAGTGCAGCTCGGTTCGTTAATTGTAAAATGCGGGTATGTTGCATAATTCAAAAATGCTTTAAAAATTATGAAAATTTTATTTTATTAGTTTTTGATTATTTTGGGAATTTTAAAATTAATTTTGAATTATTTTGATGTTTTATCCGTAAAGAATATCCGTAAAGATCAGATAATGAAGCCAAGTCAAAGATCTACAACTGCTTAAATTCTGATATTTGTACAGACTGAAGTTGTTATCAGAAGTTAAATATTTGTAAAGCTTTAAGGACTGTAAGTTATAGTTATCTAGTCTAATTCTCATGCATTTGTACTTAATGTTTTTGACATCATCAAATATCTGTTAAACTTGTATATTATGCTAATTTACAAGTTGGGGGAGATTGTTAGATATATTTGATAATGTCATGGCTAATATGATTTATGTTTAGATTTCAGATCTTACTTAACAGGACAAATTAGTACTTAACCATTAATCAATACTTATACTGGAAGTCAGGACTTAAGGATATCAGTACTTATATTATCAGGAGATAATCATCAGAAGTTAGATATCAGAACTTAAGTGCTGAAGGACGTTCAGATAAGGACAGTAGCTGATTAAAGGAAAGGAGATCGAGATAAACATAAGAAGAGATATGCATGAAGAAGGAGTTCCGTGAAGAATGGAATACTTGGAAGAAAAGATATCTGATTGATATATTTTAGGAAGCTGAATTATATTCCATATCAATTAGCGTTTATCTTGTAACTGTGTAGTATATAAACACAGACATAGGGTTTACACTATAAGTGTTGTAATATTCAAGAAGATTATTCATTGTAACCCTAGCAGCTCTCGTGATATTTGTTCATCACTGAGAGGTAACAGTTCCATACTGTAACAGAGTTTATTGTTTCAATAAAGTTTGTTTTCTGTTACTTAAGATATTAAAGTTCGATTTGATTGTATTATACACTGTATTCACCCCTCTACAGTGTGTGTGACCTAACAAGTGGTATCAGAGCTAATCTGTTAACACACATACGGTTAAAGATCCAAACACAATCATGTCTGACACAGAAACTCCAACTAAGCCTGCAAAAACTGAAGAACCTCCAAAGACACAAATTCAAAGTCGGTATGAGACTATCAGAGTTCCCATACTGAGACCATCTGAATATCCCATATGGAAGGTAAGGATGACCTTGTTCCTGGAAGTAACAGATCCAGAATACCTTGATAGAATCAAGGAAGGGCCTCACAAACCAACCAAGCTCGCTGTTGCAGTTGCAGGTGAAGCAGCAAAGACCGTACCAAAGGAGAAGAGTGATTATACTGCTGAAGATATAACATCAATTGCTAAGGATGCTAAGGTACGACACTTATTGCATAGTGCCATTGATAATGTAATGTCAAACAGGGCAATCAACTGCAAGACTGCTAAGGAGATATGGGATGCTCTAGAAACAAGGTGTCAGGGAACTGACACAATTAAGAAGAACAGGAAGACAATATACTCACTCAAGAGTATGAACATTTTGACTCAAAGACTAATGAGTCATTGATTGATTTATATGATAGATTTGTCAAACTTTTGAATGATTTGTCATTGGTTGATAAAGAGTATGATTTTGAAGATTCAAACCTTAAATTCCTGTTAGCTCTTCCTGAATGCTGGGATTTGAAGGCAACGACAATAAGAGACAACTACAATCTTGATGAAATAACTCTTGATGAAATCTATGGAATGCTCAAGACTCATGAACTTGAGATGGAACAAAGAAGCAAGAGGAAAGGAGGAAAGTCAAGGACAGTTGCTCTTAAGGCTGAAGAAGAATCCCCCAAAGCAGCTTCCTCAAGGAAAGACAAGGGTAAAGCTCTTTTTATAAAGTCTGATACTGAGTCATCAAGTTCTGAAAGTGATGATGACTCAGATTCTGAAAGCTTGCCTGAGACTGATGCTGATGAGGAGATGATGAAGCTGTGTGCTCTTATGGTGAAAGGAATCAGAAAGATTGCATACAGGAAGTTCAGGAAGGGAAAGAAGTTTTCCAGGAAAGGCATAAGTTCTGATAAGAAGAATTTCAGAAGATCTGAAGGCAGAGGAGGAAAGTCTGACAGAGGAGATTATACCAATGTTAAATGCTATAACTGTGGTGAGAAAGGCCACATACCTCCTGATTGCAAGAAGGTAAAGGGTGACAAGTGCAAGGCTCTTGTCACAAAGCAGAAAAGCTGGACAGACACCTCAGACTCTGAAAGTGAGGAGAACTATGCATTGATGGCAAATGCTGATAAAGAAAGTGTTGAGAGCAGTTCTGAAGCTGCTGAAACAAAGGTACCTCAGACTACTTATGCTTTTCATACTGATGATATTAATGAGTTGAGAAGATATCTTAAAACCATGTTTGTTAGTTATAGAGATCAAACTTTAACATGTGAAAGATTAACTTCTGAAAATCTTGCTTTTAAGAAAATAAATGATTTCTTAGAAAAAGAGTTAGTCATGTTCCATCAAACTCAGAAGGATAGAGATGATGCTTTTTATGTTAGGGATGAAGTGCTAAAAATGAATGAATCTCTAAAAACTGAGTTAGAAAAGGAAAGAGAGATTATCAGGACTTGGACTAACTCTGGCAAAACAACTCAAAATTTGCTAAGTAGTGGAAACTGGAAAGAGGGCTTAGGTTATGGAGAGGATAAGAATGATAAAGGAACTGAAGAAATTAAGCCTGTTGTTAAGCAAAAGCCAAAGTTAAAACCTGTTAAGTTTGTAACTGTAAAGTCTGAAAATGAGAAATCAGAAGTTAAAGAGGAATTAACTTCTGACAAACTAAAACAGGAAAAGACAGCTGAAGTAAACATAGGCTTAATGACAAAGAAGCAGCTTAAGCATAAGCTGAAAGATGTTAAGAATGCAAACAAGGTAAAATCACCTAGGAAAAATAGGAATGGAAAGGAAGGTGTGAATAAAAACAATGATTATAAACCTGTTCCTGATGCTCCTAGGAAAACATGTCATAACTGTGGATGTTCTAACCATCTGGCTTCTTTTTGCAGGAAGAATAAGAATATTAACTCCTTACCTTCAAAATCAGGAGTTAAGAGTCAGTCTGTTAGATACAAACCACAAAATCCTTGTTTTCATTGTGGTAGTTTATGGCATTCCATTTATACTTGTAAGGAATATCATAGTTTGTACTATGATTATTATCAAATAAAACCTTCTTTGAAGAAAGTTTCCATTGTTCCTTCTAGTGTAAATTCTGATTCAAAGTCTGATAGTGTAAGTTCTGATAAGAAAAATGTTAACATAAACTCTGATGCTAAATCCGCTGCAAATGTTAACAAACTTAATAAGGCCAAAGGATCCAAGCAAGTCTGGGTCCTTAAAACTAATGATTAGTGGTCTTTGTGATTGCAGGCAACAGGAAAAATATTCTAGTTCTGGACAATGGATGTTCAGGACATATGACTGGAAATAAGGCCCTGCTATCAGACTTTGTGGAGAAAGCTGGCCCAAGTGTTTCTTATGGAGATGGCAACATTGGAAAAACATTGGGATATGGCAATATCAATCTTGGGAATGTCATAATTAAAGAAGTAGCTCTGGTCTCAGGACTTAAACACAATCTGCTGAGTATAAGTTAAATCTGTGACAGAGGTTATCATGTTGATTTCTTTGAAGAACACTATGAAATTGTGAGTAAATCTAAAGGCAAAGTTGTTCTGAAAGGATACAGGCGTGGTAACATTTATGAAGCTAAGCTTTCAACAAGTACTGATGATTCTGCAATTTGTCTGATGAGTAGAGCATCAATTGAAGAAAGTTGGAATTGGCACAAGAAACTCTCTCATTTAAATTTCAACAATATAAATGAACTGGTCAAGAAAGATCTTGTGAGAGGACTGCCAAAGTCAGTATTTGCTCCTGATGGCCTTTGTGATTCTTGTCAGAAAGCCAAACAAAGAAAATCTTCATTTAAGAGCAAGACTGAATCATCAAGTCTTGAGCCTTATCATCTACTACATGTTGATTTATTTGGTCCAGTGAATGTCATGTCTATTGCAAAGAAGAAATATGCATTGGTCATAGTGGATGAGTTCACCAGATACACATGGGTGTATTTCTTGCACACAAAAAGTGAAACTGCATCTATCTTGATTGATCATGTCAAATATCTGGATAAATTGGTCAAAGATTCTGTGAAAATCTTAAGGAGTGATAATGGCACTGAGTTCAAGAATTTGATAATGGAAGAGTTCTGCAAAAACCATGGAATAAAGCAGGAATTTTCTGCTCCTGGAACTCCACAGCAAAATGGAGTTGTTGAAAGGAAGAATAGAAGTCTCATTGAAGCTGCACGTACAATGCTTGAAGAAGCAAAGCTTCCAACCTATTTCTGGGCTGAAGCTGTGCAGACTGCTTGTTTTACTCAAAATGCAACACTCATTAACAAGCATGGAAAAACACCATAAGAGATGGTGAAGAAAAAGAAGCCAAATATGAAGTACTTTCATGTATTTGGATGCAAGTGTTTTGTTCTCAAGACTCATCCTGAACAGCTATCCAAGTTTGATCTAAAAGCTGATGAAGGAATCTTTGTTGGATATCCACTTTCCACAAAAGCCTTCAGAGTCTATAATTTGAGAACAAAAGTGGTCATGGAATCTATCATTGTCTCTTTTAATGACAAGAAGATTACTGGTCTTGAAGATTTCATTGACCATGATCAGCTGAGATTTGAAAATGAAGACTCAAATTCTGATACTGAAAATCCTGACAGTCTAACTCCTGATACTGTAAACTCTGATGGATTAAACTCTGATGTTATTGAAACTGTGGTGACTACATCAAAGGAAGATGCACCTATGCAGGGGGAGCATACTCAAGATCTTACCACATCTCAAGAAACATCAGAACATACATCTGGCTCTTCAAGTTCTGATTCGTCAAGTTCTGATAAGCCAAGTTCTGATAGTGTTGAAAATCTAAATTCTGAAGAATCCAACTCAGAGAGCATAGTTTCAGGGGGAGCATCAAAAAATGAAAATGAAGACAACATGGATCATGGGGGAGCATCCAGTTCTAGAGAAAACCTTCCATCTGCAAGGAAGTGGACAAAATCACATACACCTGATTTGATAATTGGAAATCCTGATGCAGGTGTCAGAACTAGAACAGGTACTTCAAATGAATGTCTTTACAATTCTTTTCTCTCTCAGACTGAGCCAAAGAAAGTGGATGAAGCTCTTTAAGATGCTGATTGGGTGCAAGCAATGCAGGAAGAGTTAAATGAATTTGAAAGAAACAATGTCTGGACCCTAGTGCTAAGACCAAAGAATAGATCTGTTATTGGTACAAAGTGGGTATTCAGAAACAAAACTGATAGTGATGGCATAATTACAAGGAATAAGGCAAGGCTGGTTGCAAAAGGATATTCTCAACAGGAGGGAATTGATTATGATGAAACATTTGCACCAGTTGCTAGGTTAGAAGCCATAAGGATATTTTTGGCTTATGCTGCTCACAAAAAGTTTACTGTCTTTCAAATGGATGTGAAAAGTGCTTTTCTCAATGGAGAATTGGAGGAGGAAGTATATGATGAACAACCTCCAGGCTTTGTAGATTCCAAATATCCAGATTATGTCTACAGGCTTGATAAAGCACTTTATGGACTTAAGCAAGCTTCTAGAGCATGGTATGAGACTTTAGCTCAGTTTCTTCTGGAAAGTGGATTCAATAGAGGAACAATAGACAAAACAATGTTCTACCTCAACCATGGAAAGGACTTACTTCTGGTCCAGATTTATGTTGATGATATCATTTTTGGGTCTACAAATGACAGACTTTGCAAGAAGTTTGCCAAACTGATGCAGTCAAGATATCAGATGAGTATGATGGGGGAACTTTGCTATTTTCTGGGCCTTCAAGTCAAGCAGAATGAAGAAGGCACTTTTATTTGTCAAACTAAGTACACCAGAAACTTGCTAAAGAAATTTGGAATGCAAGATTGTTCAAGTGCATCCGTTCCCATGGCCACTGCAACAAAACTGGATAAGGATACTGGTAAATCAGTAGATATTACTAATTACAGAGGTATGATTGGCTCTCTACTCTATCTAATTGCTAGTAGACCTGATATCATGTATGCTACCTGTCTTTATGCAAGATTTCAAGCAGATCCAAGAGAACCTCACTTAACAACTGTGAAAAGAATTTTTAAGTATCTTAAAGGAACAGTTGATCTGAGATTGTGGTATCCTAGAGAATCATATTTTAAACTAATAGGTTACTCAGATGCAGATTTTGCAGGTTGCAAAATTGACAGGAAAAGCACAAGTGGAAGCTGCCAATTCCTTGGAGGCAGATTGGTTTCTTGGTTCAGTAAGAAACAAAAGTCAATTTCCACATCAATTGCAGAAGCAGAGTATATTGCTGCAGGAAGCTGTTGTGCACAGATTCTTTGGATGAAGAATCAGTTACTGGATTATGGGTTAACATATTTCAAAATCCCTATTTATTGTGATAATCAAAGTGCTATTGCTATGACAGGTAATCCAGTTCAACACTCTATGACAAAGCACATCAGCATCAGGTACCCCTTCATAAGGGAACATGTGGATGAAGGTACAGTGGAATTGCACTTTGTTCCAACAGATCAACAACTAGCAGATATCTTCACAAAACCATTGTGTGAAGCCACTTTTACAAGATTGGTAAATGAACTTGGAATGGTTTCATATTCTTTTTCTAAATCTGCCTAGTTTTGTTCTGATGCATCAGACTTTATGATCAGTATTTACAAAATGTAATCTCTTTGTGTATTCTGTGATTAATTGAAATATGCGTTTAAGTACTGATTGTTGTCTGATATATGTTTCTAAACTCTGATAAGTGATATGTCTGTTTAAGTAACTATTCAATCCTATGAGGATAACTGTGCTAGATACTGACCTAGTAGTCTTCAATAAACAAATGATCCCATGTAAGAAGTAATTATTTCTGTGGAAATCTTATGACACAAGCAAATTCTGATAATTGAGCTTAGTTGAGTTTACTTTGTTTATCTTATTACTAAGTCACAAATTAGAATAATGCTACTCATCTGTTAAGTTCTGATACTAGTAAAACTGCTGAATGTACTAAGTGCTGATAAACCTCACTTATCAAAAGAAAAAGCAAAAGGATCAAAGAATAGAATCAGGTACTCCTTTGAGATCTAGAGTAAAAATATGGAAGGGACGACCCAAGTGCATTGCTGGTATTAAGTAAATATGCATTAGAAAAGCAAAATATTTTCTTGGTGACTTTTCACACTCTATGATTACTGGAGAAATACTCTGATAATAGCATAAATTCTGATAAGCAGTCGTGACTCACTTACACTGAGAAGCCACTGTAAAATAGAATTTAAAAAGATGCATAAAATTAGCACAAAACAGTTGAGGTGGACTCAAGCATGAACTTATTCATCAGTAGGTTTCAGGATAATGACAGCTCTTTAGCAAAATTTTAGTTATGCCTTATTTCTAAGATGTACTGAAGTGAATCAGACTTTACTCTTTGTCTGCTATTTAGCTTGATGCACACACTAATCACTCCATCTGAATGATGAAAATTACTGTGGTGGTCTATGTTATTTTAGATAAACAGTCATTGTGTCATTTTGCACTAATTCTGAGGACAAGTTCTAGTTGTATATTCTGAAGATTAAGTTCTGAAGAGTATAACTCAGAACTTGTATGAGGATTTACTCAGATAGGCATTCCTTTTTCGAGTTAAGAAATTATGTTCTGATGACTGTTAAGTTCTGATATAAGTCTAAGTTCTGATATTACAGTCTAAATTCTTTACTTGACTTATCTGTGGATAAAATTTGATAACAGTCTCGGTTCAAACTAGAATATGTTGAAGTGGAAGATTAGTAGTCACTATGGTTAGGGTTAATGGTATTTGTACTTGAACAGTCCACTTTTACTTGTTTTTTGTGCGCATTAAACCATGTTTTCTCTTTCCAATGAATGTTATTCTTTTTCCAAGTCTGGGGAGACGAGGTAGAATTAATTCTACCTGTCATCATTAAATTCCTTTGCGTCTCCTGGCATTCACTTGCCTATATAAGCAACCACTTTACATCAGCCTTCCCATCAAATTCTTTCTCACAAACTTACCTTCATACTTTTTCTTTCAAAAACACAATGGTCAGATACAACATGTTTTTGAATTACCAAACATTTAATATGGAGTTAAGCTGTGCTGAATGGCGGCAGGAATGGCACGTCACGGCCATTCCTGAGGAGATATGGGACTCTGTCCCACATGAGGTACTGACCCACCTCCTGTTCTTCTATATGGATTACCATCGCCATCTGGAGCGATTGGAGGAGGAAAGGCTGGAAGCTCTCCGCCAGCAAGAGCGAATCATCCGACTCGCCATTCTGTTTGTCGAGAGTAGGAAGAAGAAATGATTTATTTTCTTCTTCCTATTTTTCTTCATCATCAGCCTTGCCCTGCTTCTTGAGCTAGGACAAAGGCTGTTGACTTTAGGTTTAGTAGCTTAGGAAAATCTTGTACAAGTGCTGATGTAATTTCAATTTCATGAATGTATTCACTTGATATATTAATGAAATTTGTTTTTGTTTCAAGATTTTGTCTCTGAGATACTTTGTAATGCATTGATAAATCCTGATAGATATTCATATTCTGATGACCATATAAATTCTGTTTTAATTTAAGTTCTGATTTTCCTTTATCAGTACTTACTCATATGATTTATCTTGGTCATTTTCACTTGATTTCTTTTCAGAATATTAATGTTGCAGTGAAAATTAATTAAATAAGTGGGAACGGTTTCAATTTTGAATTAAAACTGTTTCACCTTGATTAATGGAATAACTGGGTAAGTGGAACGGTTTTTTCCTTGAAAAAGGGCAAGTGGGCAAGTAATGATTACTGTTTTTTCGCGCCCAGTAACTATCCGTTATTACTGCATGTCTGACAGGTGTCCAACGGTAACATTTTTTTTCAGAGTATAAGTACGACAGAGAGAGGATTGTTTTAATCTTTTATTTTCTTTCATACTTTTTCTCTCTACTTGCTTTTACTCTCCCTCTCTTCTTCTCACGTTGGTTTTTCATACAGACATTTTATCAAACACCTAACAGGCACTCTTAAATCTCAATTTTTCACATGGCACCTAAGGATTTAATCATTGATGGAGCTAAGTTTGTTCCAAACAACTATGCTACAATTCTTGATCATGCTGAAGCTCCATCTAAATTGCATCTTGTGCAAGATCTTCTTGCACACAGTGAGATTGGGTATGCATTAACCCAGCCTTCAGTCTTTTCGAGCCAACAAGTTCTGACGTTTTGGCGGACTGGGCACTTTGATGATGGTGGTAGATATGGCACTCCTAGTATTGTTTTCGAAGTGGGTGATTCTTCTTATGCAGTCACTCCTGGTACAATACACAAGGCTCTACATCTCCCAGAAGGTTGTACCTTTTCAATTCCAGAAGAATCAGCTCTTCAGGAGTTAATGGCAAATTTGGGGTATGAAAAGAGTTTGGCAAAACTTGGGCAGTTGAAACGGGCTCATATCAGAAGAGAATGGAGCTTCTTCTTCAACTGCATCACCAAAGCTTTTGGGAACAAATGTTCGAATTTTGATGCTATCCCAATTCTCAGTCAGCACATCGGGTATGCTATCATAAATCAAACTCATTTTGATTTTGCAACTGGTATAATTGGTTTTATTGGGGATAGGATGACAGAGGATAGGAATGTTGTGTACTTTGCTAGATTCTGTCAACTTATATATACTTTTTATACTGATGAACCTCAATTAATTAGTTCCACAACTTCACCTTTTAAAGTTGCAAAATGCTACTTTAATGACCTGGTAAATGCTGACATTAAGAAATCAGTGGTTAGACCATTACATATTCCTCAGCCTGTAAAACAGATCTTAGTAAATGCTGATCCTGATACTTATAGATCTGTTTATTCTGATGTCCAACCAACTGCAACCACCCAAACACCACAACAATCAGCACCTACCACTCATTCTACTCAACCTACCCTCAGGAAATATCTCAAATCCTATCTCTCCGCTTCACAGACTGTTCAACCCTCATCCTCAGCACCTACTGTGAAGCCTTCATCCTCCAAGCCAAAGAGGATAAAGATTGTTCCTCAAACACCTCAAAAGAGAAGGAGGATTGCCTTGAGAGATGAATCTGATACTGAGGACCAGGTTCCTTCTTCAGAACCTGTTATAAGTGAAGCTGAGAAAGAGACTTCTCAGAAGGATTCTGGAATTGGGGGATCTAGGCTTCTCAAAAGGCTTAGAAGAATGACAGTTCCTGAAACTCCCAAGGAATCCAAATCAACAAAGAGATACAAGAAACAGAGGGCAAAAAGGCCAGTTTCAGATGATAAAGAGGAATCAGCTAAGGAAGGGGATCAGGAATCTCTGATCTCACAAGACAAGGAATTTGCTACAGTCACTTCTTCTCCATCAACTCCATCTAAGGAAGCTGTTTCTGAAAAGGCTAACACACCATCTGTGTCTCCTGTTGATCCAGGCACAAGTTCTGATATTGATGTTCAAAACTTGGTTGTGCCTGAAGTAATTCTCTTAGAAGCTCCAACATCAACTAATCCTTCAATAACACCTGTTACTGATGCTGTTCAAACTCCAGAGTTATCTACAACACCTTCTCTGCATCAAGATGTTGATGATCAGACTTTAGGTGAGCATCAGGATATGGCTGTTGATCAGAACTTAGAACCAGATCAGCAATTAGAGGATGCTGAAGCCTCCATTGCTACACACACTGTTGTCTTATCAGAAGATACTAATTCTTTAAGTTCTGATGCTGCAAATGCTGGAGATACTGGTGATGCTGCTCTAACTGCAGATGCTGATGAAGCAGGTCCTTCAGGACATGCTCCTCAACAAACTATTCTTAAGTCTGAACTTATTAAGAAGTTTGTTACCCGAGAAGCACCAGTGCCTTGGAGTGAAACTCCTGCAGGACGGGAGTGGACTAAGGAATGGAACTCAGTTTCATGTGTTCCAAATGATATTCATCTTGCTGAGCACTTGACTAAAGCTGATGAAATGTTAAATTCTGATGATTTCAAAACCCAGCTTAGAGTCACTGCATTGAGTACTAAGCATCTACAAGGTCTTCATTCAACTACTCGTGTAGAGCTACACAAGATTCAGGAAGAATTTATTAAGCAAGGAGAAGTTTGGAAAATTGATAAGAAAAAGTTCTTCCAACCTACCTTTGACAGGATTGCTTCTATTGAGAAGACTCAAGATCATCAACAAGCTCAGATTGGTGATATTCTGAAAAATCAAGCTTCTCAGCAATCACAACTTAATGAAATCCAATCTTCAGTGGAATTGCTTGTCTCTCTTCTATTACCTGCTGATGCCAAAAAGGGGGAGAAAGTAATTAAGTCCAAATGTAAGACTGACAAGACACTGAAAGGGAAGGATGATGGAAAAGATGATCAAGGAAGCTCTGGAATGGGTAGAGGTCATAGTCAAGGTAGAAGATTCACATCAAGACAAGCTGAAATCACAAGTCATAGGACAAGTTCTGATACTGGGAAAAGAATAAGTTCTGCTACTGGTAAAAGGATAAGTTCTGATGAACTTTTATATCTTGATGAGGAAATGTCAAGACAGTTATTTCTTCAGGAAAATCCAGGAATGGACTTGGAGAGTTTAATGGAAGAAGAAGCCAGACTTAAATCAGAGAAAGTTGCATCTAAATCTGAAGCTTCTGGTAAAAAGCCACTTCCAAAACTCAAAGGCATTGTGATCAAAGAAAGGACACATACTGAAGCAACATTGGCTAAATCACAACCGCAGATAGATCCAAGATCCAAGGGTAAAGAAAAGGTTGGTGAACCTATCAAGGTTTATGTGCCTCCTGAGAATGAAAAAATTACTGATGAAAAGGATGATCTTGCTTTAACTTCAAGAAAAGTTCTTAAAACAACCTCTGACATGGCTCAAGTTGTTCAGAGTCAAGAAATTGTAAGTTCTGATATTCAGAAGAAGCAAGTAACCTCTGACATAGCTCAAGTTAACTTGATATCAGAAGATAGACCAAAGACACTCCTACCAGGATTCACTAAAGCAAAACAGACTCAACCTTTGAAGACTATTGCAAGTGGTTTTGAAGTTAGAGTAGTTACTGGAAAGGAAGCAAGAGATAAAACTGGATTGGGAAGTGCTAATGAAAGAAGAATACATAACACTACTAATGATCCAACTTCCTTGAGTGAACCAGGTATTGGAGCAACTTCTGAGAGATTGAATCAACTAGAATCTGTACAAATGGTTTACCATACCTACTTGAAAGAATACATCTTGTTGTATTTTATGACAGATGGTAGGGTTTATTATATAAGACAAAATGCCATTCCATTGAAGTATTTTAAAGAATTGGAGCATGTACTATTCTTACTTCAAGTGGATGACAGATTGACAGGGACTGCTGCAAACTATTTGAAGGATCAGATTCAGAGACAGAAAAGGCTTTATTCTGTTAAGTCTGACAGCACATACGTTCCAAATTACAGAGATCACAAGGGTGATATAGTTGAAATGAAGCCCAATTCTGCTCAAATTATAACTACCTTTCTAGGGTACAGGGCTGTGGAATTCAATCTTGAGTCTGATAAAGCTTATTTGATCAGACTGGATCAGGATATAAGAAAAGCAAAGATCAATGATCTCAGAGCTGTAATCTTTCAAATTGGTGAAGATACTGCAGATCTTAAAGATGCCAAAAGGAGAATGATTGATGAACTTAGATATGCTGAGAGATGTTTGTTGAAGAACTATCTCAGAACAACTCCTGACATCAGAGAGATCAGATAATGAAGCCAAGTCAAAGATCTACAACTGCTTAAATTCTGATATTTGTACAGACTGAAGTTGTTATCTGAAGTTAAATATTGGTAAAGCTTTAAGGACTGTAAGTTGTAGTTATCTAGTCTAATTCTCATGCATTTGTACTTAATGTTTTTGACATCATCAAATATCTGTTAAACTTGTATATTATGCTAATTTACAAGTTGGGGGAGATTGTTAGATATATTTGATAATGTCATGGCTAATTTGATTTATGTTTAGATTTCAGATCTTACTTAACAGGACAAATCAGTACTTAACCATTAATCAGTACTTATACTGGAAGTCAGGACTTAAGGATATCAGTACTTATATTATCAGGAGATAATCATCAGAAGTTAGATATCAGAACTTAAGTGCTGAAGGACGTTCAGATAAGGACAGTAGCTGATTAAAGGAAAGAAGATCGAGATAAACATAAGAAGAGATATGCATGAAGAAGGAGTTCCGTGAAGAATGGAATACTTGGAAGAAAAGATATCTGATTGATATATTTTAGGAAGCAGAATTAAATTCCATATCAATTAGCGTTTATCTTGTAACTGTGTAGTATATAAACACAGACATAGGGTTTACACTATAAGTGTTGTAATATTCAAGAAGATTATTCATTGTAACCCTAGCAGCTCTCGTGATATTTGTTCATCACTGAGAGGTAACAGTTCCATACTGTAACAGAGTTTATTGTTTCAATAAAGTTTATTTTCTGTTACTTAAGATATTAAAGTTCGATTTGATTGTATTATACACTGTATTCACCCCCTCTACAATGTGTGTGACCTAACATATTATATACATAAACGATCAGCGCTTCGATACCTACACCAAGGTATATATTTTGTAAGATTTTGAGGAGATAATTTGCGGGGTATATTTCCGTTATATTTCCGTTTTAATTTATTCTCGGGACGTAAAAAAAAGAGTTTGACGATTTTGATTACTCCACATGGCATGTCAGCGTATGTATATCTATGGATATTAATTTCGGATTTTTCTGGAGATATTTTCCGGACATCAGATATTCTCTTTGGAGTGACCCGAATTTATTTTGGGTAAGGATTCCGAGATTCTGCTTTTATATTTTGGTTATATTATAGCATGTTAGTATTTATATATTTATTTCGTAATTTTTAGAATTGGTTGTAGAAGTCATTTTTGACCGTGTTATTCATTTCTGGAGTGTTTATACGCGTAAATATAAATTATTGTGTTGATTGTTGTTGGTTGTGTCGATATGATATCGACTGGCAGTCTGAGAAATAGAGGAGGTGCTGTCCGATTTCCAAGAAAATATTATTTTTAGTTCTGAAGATTTTTATTTTTATTATTATTCAAAAATAAATCCAAATTATTTAGTTAATGAATTTTAATTGATTATTTAATTCGAGTTAATAATTTCTTATGATTTAAAAATTCCGAAAAATAGTTTCGAGCTTTAAAATATTATTTTAAATTATTTTCATGGCTCAATAAATATTATTAAATAATTTATTCTTATTTTATTCATATTAAATAAACTGTTCATCCGTTTATTACTGAACAAACGCGTATAGACTTAGAAAAATATTTTGCTTTCTTTAAAAATACTATCTAGACCTAAATTCTTTTGTTTCAGGGACTCGGTTGTTTTTGCAAATCATTCTGAGTCATTTACTGATCAATAAATCATATTTTGAACCGTTTTAAATTCTTAAAGTACCGAGTTGAACCTTTTGACGAACTGAGGCATGTTCTATATGAATTATGTGATACGTGAGTTATGTATTTACGTGCTATGTGAATTACGTGTATACGTGGGTCATAAGTCTTGTATTTGGATGTTTTCTTTATGTGTGGGCTATCGTATGGGTAGACGGTAGGGTTTTGACGCGCAGTTCGTCGAGTAATTATCGTTTAGACGATTAAAGTTATATCTTTTAGTTATAGATGAGGATTATTCGAGTTGATTAGGGCAATATATTGGATAAAGAAAGGAATGGAATGGTATCGGGTATCTGACTTCTAGCAATCGCAGGAGCAGCATATCAGTTAAGTGTTGAACTTAAAGGCGGTGATGTTTTGAGACCGAATGTCAGAATAGATGCGTCTTTGCAAGTGTGACTAACTGCTAAAAACCCAAAGGCAAGTATCCCTATCATCATTTATTATTCAAGTGATATTTATTTTGAATCTTATCATGCAAGTATTGTTTTCCCTATTCGCAGTTCAGAACAGATAAATGTTTTACATATCGCTGAATTAAATGATTCTGTTAATGCAAGTACTCATCTGCTATTCAATGTTTAGAATAGCTAAGTGATTTTGCTTATCCAATTATCAGATTTATAAATGTTTTGGACTTCGAGAAAAATGATTTGGTTGCGAGTTTCCTGCCCAAGTGAATTAGCGAATAAAATTTTATAAGGGTGTCGAGTATTATGACCCTTCTCAATAAAAGGTTTTAAGATTGGATTATAATTGCGTAAGTGACCGGGACGGACGGTCCAGCGGAGGGCTATTTCTAAGTGTCATAGGAAATATTATGACACATTTTTTGCCACCAGAAGGTATATTACCTTTTATTTGAGTACTCGTGTTTTTGGGGTCATGTTTCTACGAATCATGACTCAGTGCTATCACACGGGCTGATTAGCATGTGATAGTATGTCCGTCGGAGAATGATCCCAATCTAAATTATCATATTGTTTTTAATATTCATAGAATAAATGATTTATCAACTGTTTTTGTTTTGGATAATGGTAAGATGCAGTTTTGATTCAGATTCTGATTGATGTTGATATTTAAGTTGTTAAATATCAAAGGTGGTATTAATGCAGATGATTGATGTTGCCTTCCCTATTTTAGCGCAGGTAGGTTGTGAACATCAAAGTTCGTATTAATATCTAATTTGATATGACAGCAAAATAAGTATTAATTCAAGAGTTCAATTTTGAATAAAGTTTGTGATTAAATCCATAATCATTGTTTCATGTTATTGTTGTTTACGATATTTCCGTAAACACTTCTTTACGAGTTTTATTCTCGTCAAGATTCAAAGTATTGCTGAAGCATTTCGCTCAAAAATATCAAAATGGTTTGAATACAATTAAGGAATCAATTCTGGGATTCCTCAATTAAAATTTTATGATTCAACAATTATAATTTTAAATGTTCTGCTCTAATGCAGATGTCGGTTTTATATCAAAAGACCCTATATATGTCATAATGATCTTGCTGAGAATTTCTTTCGATCATACTTGCCTGTTTTAAAATTTAACCTCCAGTGAGAATTAGCTTGCGCTGTTTAGCCGCGTATTTCGAGGAATTAAAAAAGAAGCTTTTGGAAAGTAATTTTTCCAGGGTTGGCGGACTAGTGTAAGTTTTATTGTATAAAGTTGTTTATATTATATTATAATTATATTATTTTGTAATTGGGCCTAGTATACTTCTTTTCGAAGTTATGCTAGCGGGTTAAGTTTTGAGATTGAGAATTGTTGAAAAGAGTTAAAATGAAAGTGAAAAATTTATTTGTGGAATTTGGATATCTTGTTTCTAGAACTGTAACCTTAAAAGATCTTGGATATTTTGGGGTCATAAATAATAAATATCTTCCACTGGCATTCATTTATTGATTTAACAGGTTAATTTGGATTGAGGTTTCATAGTGACGACCAAATCCCTTGACCCCGAATTTGAGGGCGTTAAAGGTTGGTATCAGAAATGAGTTTATAGTAAACTAGAAACGAGAGTGTGTAGGAGTGTGTATATCTATGTGAGTATGTTTGAGCTCATATCGAGTTCCTGTTGGACTATTGGATATACTACCAACGAATAAGTTAAGATAGGCGCATTCGTTTGAGATGATTGTGCTGAGCTGGATGGAACTCCTTGCGCTTGCAAACTTCTATGGTGGAATCTTCCAAGGCTACTACAATTTGACGATGATGAAGATTATCGATATCCTTGAAACATGAAGAATTGTCTAGAATCAAATGGCGAGTCAACAGAAGAGTTCAAACAGAAGATAAGTATTAAGACTTGGGCAATACCTTCTTTTTCTATAATTCCTTTTGACCTCTCAAAAAGAAGTAATTGTTAGAGGATATATTCCCTAACACTCGTTTAGTCATTTATGCCAGAATCTTGTTTTTTGGATTTTATTTCCTCCAGAAATATCAGCTTTGAAATCTTTTCAGTTTTATTCATCTGAGTTTGAATTCCTTTTATATTCTTTCATTCTAACTGAGATGAACAACCCTAAATATAGGGGACACAAGGTATACTTGTCTGTGTGATAGGAGTTGGATGGGACGCCATCACTTGTGTGTGTTGTGACTACAAGAAGGTTAACAACCTTTAATAGTGTCTTAATTTGGACACGCAATACCAAGTTCATTTGATCATATTGATCTCTCAGTTATTCTTTTATTTCAACAATACTTTTTCACAAATTCAAATTTTGGTCGCGTTATGACATGAAATTCTCTTCTCTTTAGAATTCATGATTTTATCATCTCAAATATTTGAAGGTATGCCAATCAAGTTGGGCTGAGCTAGCTTGGACAAAGAAAAGGAGGGATATGTGATGGGATTACGAATAGCAACAGTGGAATGCAATGCGATTAGAATATCAGTGGCGTATAACGAATTCAATCAGTTTCTTTATTTCTCTCTCTACTCTCTTTCTTTTTCTTTCTCTCTATCTTTTTCTCTGTTCTTCTTTCTCGCGATCAGTAAAAGTGATTCTATTGAGGAATGGGTCAAAAGGTATGTGGAAGGAACAACTGTGCGGAGTGAAGCTTCCGTGATAACTGTGTGGCATAAGGAATTTCAGTCTTATTTGAAATTTAGAGAAAAGTTGCATATGCAAGATTGGAAAGTTGGCCAGAAGATCCCTAGTGCTCTGTTCTGCTGATTCCGAGGACGGAATCCTTATAAGGGGGTAGATTGTAATATCCCGTATTTTTAAAATTATTATAATTATTATTTGCTTATATATATGTGTGCTTTTATGGTTTAGAAGGAATAAAATGGTGGATATTTTATTCCTGTTTGACGAGTTTGTGTTATTAAATGGTAATGTGCTAATTGTTAAGTATTATATCGATCCTTGTTAATTTCTAAAAATATTTACTTAAATGTATAATTTTCAAAAGTTTATTTGAAAACCGATCATTTTATTTATATCGGTAAATTGAGTTCGTTTAATAATATTAGGGATCAGATGGATATTTTGTCTGCTATGTGTTGTATGTAATATGATTTATGTGGGACTCAGTTATGATTGAGGATTATTTCTATTATTAATTACTGAGTCGTATCGTTTTGTTTTTATCTTTAAAAGTGATTTTATTGAAAATTTAATTTCATAAATATTTATATTATCTTTAAAATTATTTTTATGACTTTATAATTACAATAATTATTTTTAGGATTTTATAAAATTTAGAAATTAATATTTCATCAATTATTTAGCCCTGTATGATTTTCTGATTTCTTTTATTTGTAAAATCCGTATTTAATTCCAAAATTCTTCAAAAATCACGAAACTCATATTTATTGAAGTCTGAAATATTATTAGAATTTTAAAATTATTTTGGGAATTTTTGGGATTAATTTTACCCGCGCGTTGAATCGTTTAATTGCTAGAAGCGGGTATAAATTGCATTTCAAAAATTGTTTTAAAATTTCAAAATTTATGTTCTTATAAACTTTGGGATATTTGTAATATTTTAAGACTATTTTCGTGATTTTCCGAATTTGTTTCAAGTGCAGCTCTGTTCGTTAATTGTAAAATGCGGGTATGTTGCACAATTAAAAAATATTTTAAAAATTATGAAAATTTTATTTAATTAGTTTTTGATTATTTCGGGAATTTTAAAATTAATTTTGAATAATTTGTATTTGTTTTATCCGTAAAGTATATCGTTAAATTACGGATGCGGGACGGAATCGAGGCACACGGGTTTATGTGTCAAGTCATTGGACACGTGTTTAATTCTTAAAAATTTATTGATGCGTGGAAATGCAGGAAAAAAGAAAAAAATAAAGAAAACCAGATCACCGCCTCAAATGTCGCTCTTTCCTCTGCCTCTCTCTCCTGTTGCCCCCCCACCCGTCTGCGCCATCCACCCCCCCATATTTTTTTTAACCAGTCAAATCCTCCCGTCCCCCTTTTCCCTTTTCTTTCTCCCCAGCTTCCTTCTCCCTCTTTCTGTCTCTCCTCTTTCTCGTATATTTATATATTTTTAATTTCAAAAATTCATGTCTTACAAACCGTTCGTCCAAATTTCAATTATTATATATATAAACGATCAGCGCTTCGATACCTACACCAAGGTATATATTTTGCAAGATTTTGAGGAGATAATTTACGGGGTATATTTTCGTTAGATTTCCGTTTTAATTTATTCTCGGGATGTAATAAAAAGAGTTTGACGATTTTGATTACTCCACATGGCATGTCAGCGTAAGTATATCTATGGATATTAATTTCGGATTTTTCTGGAGATATTTTCCGGACATCAGATATTCTCTTTGGAGTGACCAGAATTTATTTTGGGTAGAGATTCTGAGATTCTGCTTTTATATTTTGGGTATATTATAGCATGTTAGTATTTATATATTTATTTTTTAATTTTTAGAATTGGTTGTAGAAGTCATTTTTGACCGTGTTATTCATTTCTGGAGTGTTTATACGCGTAAATATAAATTATTGTGTTGATTGTTGTTGGTTGTGTCGATATGATATCGACTGGCAGTCTGAGAAATGGAGGAGGTGTTGTCCGATTTCCAAGAAAATATTATTTTATTTTTAGTTCCGAAGATTATTATTTTTATTAATATTAAAAAATAAATCCAAATTATTTAGTTAATGAATTTTAATTGATTATTTAATTCGAGTTAATTATTTCTTATGATTTAAAAATTCTGAAAAATAGTTTCGAGCTTTAAAATATTATTTTAAATTATTTTCAAGGCTCGACAAATATTATTAAATAATTTATTCTTATTTTATTCGTATTAAATAAACTGTTCATCCGTTTATTACGGAACAAACGCGTATAGACTCAGAAAAATATTTTGCTTTCTTTAAAAATACTTTCTAGACCTAAATTCTTTTGTTTCGGGGACTCGATTGTTTTTGCAAATCATTCTGAGTCGTTTATTGATCAATAAATCATATTTTGACCCGTTTTAAATTCTTAAAGTACCGAGTCGAACCTTTTGACGAACCGAGGCATGTGCTATATGAATTATGTGATACATGAATTATGTATTTACGTGCTATGTAAATTACGTGTATATGTGGGTCATAAGTCTTGTATTTGGATGTTTTCTTTATGTGTGGGCTATCGTATGGGTAGACGGTAGGGTTTTGATGCGCAGTTCGTCGAGTAATTATCGTTTAGACGATTAAAGTTATATCTTTTAATTATAGATGCGGATGATTCAAGTTGATCAGGGCAATATATTGGATAAAGAATGGAATGGAATGGTATTGGGTATCTGACTTCTATCAATCGCAGGAGCATCATATCAGTAAAGTGTGGAACTTAAAGGCGGTGATGTTTTGAGATCGAATGTCAGAATAGATGCGTCTTTGCGAGTGTGACTAACTGCTAAAAATCCAAAGGCAAGTATCCCTATCATCACTTATTATTCAAGTGATATTTATTTTGAATCTTATCATGCAAGTATTGTTTTCCCTATTCGTAGTTCAGAATAGATAAATGTTATACATATCGCTGAATTAAATGATTCTGTTTATGCAAGTACTCATCTGCTATTCTATGTTTAGAATAGCTAAGTGATTTTACTTATCCAATTATCGGATTTATAAATGTTTTTGGACTTCGAGAAAAATGATTTGGTTGCGAGTTTCCTGCCTAAGTGAATGGGCGAATAAAATTTTACAAGGGTGTCGAGTATTATGACCCCTCTCAATAAGTGGTTTTAAGATTGGATCATAATTGCGTAAGTGACCGGGACGGACGATCCAGCGGAGGGCTATTTCTAAGTGTCATAGGAAAAATTATGACACAATTTTTGCCACAGGCAGGTATATTGCCTTTTATTTGAGTACTCGTATTTTTGGGGTCATGTTTCTACGAATCATGACTCAGTGCTATCACACGGGCTGATTAGCCTGTGATAGTACGTCCGTCGGAGAATGATCCCAATCTAAATTGTCATATCATTTTTAATAATCATAGAATAAATGATTTATCAACTGTTTCTGTTTTGGATAATGGTAAGATGCAGTTTTGATTCAGATTCTGATTGATGTTGATATTTAAGTTGTTGTTAAATATCAAAGGTGGTATTAATGCAGATGATTGATGTTGGCTTCCCTATTTTAGCGCAGGTAGGTTGTGAACATCAAAGTTCGTATTAATATCTAATTTGATATGACAGCAAAATAAGTATTAATTCAAGAGTTCAATTTTGAATAAAGTTTGTGATTCAATCCATAATCATTGTTTCATGTTATTGTTGTTTACGATATTTCCGTAAACACTTCTTTACGAGTTTTATTCTCGTCAAGATTCAAAGTATTGCTGAAGCATTTTGCTCAAAAATATCAAAATGGTTTAAATACAATTAAGGAATCAATTCTGGGATTCCTCAATTAAAATTTTATGATTCAGCAATTATAATTTTAAATGTTCTGCTCTAATGCAGATGTCGGCTTTATATCAAAAGACCCTATATATGTCATAATGATCTTGCTGAGAATTTCTTTCGATCATACTTGCTTGTTTTAAAATTTAACCTCCAGTGAGGATTAGCTTGCGCTGTTTAGCCGCGTATTTCGAGGAATTAAAAAAGAAGCTTTTGGAAAGTGATTGGTCCAGGGTTTGCGGACTAGTTTAATTTTTATTGTATAAAGTTGTTTATATTATATTATAATTATATTATTTTGTAATTGGGCCTAGTATACTTCTTTTCGAAGTTATAATAGCGGGTTAAGTTTTGAGATTGAGAATTATTGAAAAGAGTTAAAAAGAAAGTGAAAAATTTATTTGTGAAATTTGGATATCTTGTTTCTAGAACTGTAACCTTAAAAGATCTTGGATTAGTTTGCGGTCATAAATAATAAATATCTTCCGCTGGCATTCATTTATTGATTTAACAGGTTAATTTGGATTGAGGTTTCATAGTGACGACCAAATCCCTTGACCCCGGATTTGGGGGCGTTACACCGAATCTTCAGATGATGAAGTGGCCCCAAGAAGGAGGTGTGCTGGCAAAGAGCCGATGCCTGATGGTAACCAACGTCCCAGGAGCATCCGAGGGATGAATCCCGAGGAAGTGCAGGAGAGAATCAGGGCTCATGAGGCTGAGATTCAAAGGATGAAGCGTGACTTGGAAGCGCACCAGGCTCTCAGGCCCCCATTACCAGCTAGGGGAGAAATCCTCCTCCAATCATAGACCTGGATGGTCTGACACAAAGAAGGGATGTAGCCCCAAGAGCTGATCCAAGCAATCTTCTTCCCCTTGGAGATCCTGATGATCCTACTCCACCATTCACTAAAGAGATAATGAATGCCCATATCTCAAGGAAGTTTAAGATGCCCACTATCAAAGCTTATGATGGCACGAGAGATCCCGCTAATCATGTCATGACATTCTCTAATGCACTATTGCTGCAGCCCGTGAATGACGCTATTAAGTGTCGGGCCTTTCCTCAAACCCTGTCGGGAATGGCTCAAAGATGGTATAGTCGTTTGCCCCCGAACTCTATTGGGTCCTTCAGAGAGTTAAGTCAGGCTTTTATTAAGCAGTTCATCAGCGGGAGAGTGCATGAGAAAAGTTCAGCATCCCTCATGAGCATTGTGCAGGGAGCGAAGGAAACCTTGAGAGATAACCTAAATCATTTCATGAAGGAAGCTTTAAAAGTCCCGAACCTTGATGACAATGTAGCCATGATAGCACTACAACAAGGAACTAGGGTTGAGTTCTTCAAGATGTCCTTGGCCAAGCGCCCCCTAAAAGCATGTTACAGCTCCAAGATAGAGCCGGGAAGTACATCAAGGTGGAAGAGAGCATGAGGAAGACCGTAGTAAGTAACGAGCCCGCTGGAGGTAAGAAGCGGAAAACCGATCTGGAATATATTGCAAAGGACAAGTATCCTAGAACTGAGCAAAAAAATGACTCAACCCTGAAGAAGGGAGGACCTTGACAAAAGTTCACTGAGTATGCTAAGCTGAATGCTCCAAAAAGCCATATTTTAATGGAAATTGAGAAAGATTGAGATATTCGTTGGCCTAAGCCCTTGAAGGCTGATCCTACCAAGCTAGATAAGAGCAAGTATTGTAGATTTCACAAGGATGTTGGTCACGACACCGATGAGTGTAGACAACTGAAAGATGAAATTGAATTCCTTATACGAAAAGGAAGATTGAACAAGTACATTGGGGAAGGAGGGGATAGGAATAACAATGGAAGAAAGAACTTTGAAGATCGTCGGAGGGACCAAGACGATCAGGGGCGAAATCCCCAGCCTAGAGGACCGGTGATAAATACAATCTTTAGAGGACCACGACCCCGAGGGCATGTGATAAAATGATTTTTGGAGGACCAACTGTTGCTGTATTATCCAAGAACTCCAGGAAAGCATATGCCAGGGAAGTTATGCATATTTTTAGAGAAGCCCCGAAGAGGGCCAGGACAGGAGTAACAATGACTTTTGATGATTCTGACCTAGAGGGTGTGAAATTTCCTCATGACGACCCGTTGGTCATAACACCCATAATAGGAAACAACCCGGTTAAGAGGGTCCTTGTGGATAATGGTGCTTCAGTGGATATCTTGCTCCACGACACCTTTTTAAGGATGGGTTATAATGACTTCCAATTGACCCCAACCGACATGCCGATATATGGATTTGCGGGAGTGGAGTGCCCTATGGAAGGGATAATCAAGTTGCCAACAACCATAGGACAGGAACCAAGGCAAGAAACACAGATGTTAGACTTTGTGGTGGTGAATGCTAGTTCAACTTATAACGCTATCATGGGAAGACTCGGGATACATGCCTTCAAGGCAGTCCCTTCTTCCTACCATTCAATTATGAAGTTTCCCACCCGAAAAGGGATTGGAGAAGAGAGGGGAGATCAAAAAATGGCTAGAAGTTGCTATGTGGCCTCACTAAGGGCAGATGGAGTTGGGGGGCAGGTCCTACCTATCGAAGATCTAGATATTCGAGAGAATGATGAGAAAAGAGGGAAGTCAGTAGAAGACTTGGTTTCGATTCCTTTAGCTCCCGAGGATCCTGAGAAAGTAACTTTCGTTGGAGCCACACTCGAGGAGCCCCTTAGAGGGAAGTTGGTGAAATTTTTGCAAGAAAATAGTGACGTGTTTGCATGGTCAGCAGCTGATATGCCAGGCATAGACCCGGAACTGATTACTCACAAGCTGAATGTGGATCCGAATCGGAAGACAGTGAAGCAAAGGAAAAGAAGCTTTGCCCCAGAGAGGCAAGAAGCTATAAAACAGGATGTAGAGAAGCTCTTAGAGGCTGGTTTCATTGAGGAGATATAATTTACAGAATGGTTAGCAAACCCTGTAATGGTGAAGAAGGCAAATGGAAAATGGAGGATGTGTGTGGACTTCACTGATCTGAATGATGCATGCCCTAAAGACTGTTTCCCGTTGCCAAGGATAAAAACTTTGATAGATGCCACTGCTGGACATAAGATGATGAGCTTCATGGATGGATTTAGTGGATACAATCAGATCAAGATGCATAAGGACGACATCCCTAAGGTATCATTCATCACTGACTTTGGTGTTTATTGTTATCTTGTTATGGCATTTGGTCTCAAGAATGCAGGAGCCACCTATCAAAAATTAGTAAATAAAATTTTTAAGGATCTTATCGGCAAGACCATGGAAGTTTATGTTGATGACATGTTAGTCAAGATTCTAGTAAAGACAGATCATATAACCCATTTGAGGGAAGCCTTTGAGGTCCTGAGGTACCACAAGATGATGTTAAATCCTACGAAGTGTGCTTTCGGAGTAGGGTCTGGAAAGTTTTTAGGATTGATGGTCTCCAAGAGAGAAATCAAGGCCAATCCCGATAAAATAAAAGCAATCCTGGACATGGAGCCACCAAAAACTATCAAAGATGTTCAGAAGCTCACTAGAATGGTTGCTGCGTTGGGACGATTCATCTCATCTCCAAGTCTGGAGATAAGTGCTTGTCATTCTTCAAGTCTTTAAAGAAGGTTAAGGATTTTGTATAGAGTGAGGAAAGCCAGAAGGCATTTGAGGAATTAAAGAAATATATGGCCCATGCCCCGTTGTTGGCCAAACCAGCTTTGAATGAAGTTTTATACTTGTACTTGGACGTTTCAGAGAATGCCTTGAGTGCTGTATTGGTTAAGGAGGAACTGAAAATCCAGAAACCCGTATACTATGTCAGCAAAATTCTGCATGGAGCTGAGTTGAATTATTCAACTATTGAGAGGTTTGCTTTAGCTTTGGTAATGGCTTCAAGAAAGTTACGTCCTTACTTTCAGGCTCATCAAATTGAGGTGCTAACAAATCAGCCCCTGAGAAATATCATTCATAGTCCCAAGGCTAGTGGAAGGTTGATCAAGTGGGCAATAGAGCTGGGAGAATTCGATATCAAGTATGAGCCACGAATGGCAGTAAAAGCCCATGCATTGGCTGACTTCATGGTGGAATGTACCATTTCCAACCAAGAAGTCAAGGGGCAGGAGGATACCATACCTCAACACAAGGAAGTTGATAAGGGGGACAAAGAACAGGATGATAAAGAGAAAGAATATTTGGTTCTCTATTTTGATGGAGCATCAAAAACAAATTCAAGTGGAGCAGGTTTTGTTTTACAAAGCCCTGATGGGTTCTTGATTGAGTATGCCATGAAGTTAGACTTCCCGACCACAAACAATGAGGCGGAATATGAAGCTCTGATAGCTGGCCTCATCCTAGCAGGGACACTGAGAGTCAAGAACTTGAAGCTCTGTGGAGACTCGAAGTTGGTCATATCCCAAGTGAAGGGAGAGTTTGAGGCAAGTGATGACACGATGGCTAAGTATGTCCGCCTAGTAAGGGTTGTGATGACTCAGTTCGATGAATGCCATGTTGAGCACATCCCAAGGGAGGAAAATGCTAAGGCGGATGCATTGTCTAAGTTTGCTTCATCTGAGATAGAGGAAAGTTCAGGAAGTGTATACTTCCACGTTCTGAAGACACGGAGCATTGATGTTAAGGTTGTAGCTCCTATAGGTCTGGGGACGTCATGGATAGATCCCATTAAGACTCATATTCAAATCGGTTGGTTGCCTAATGATGCTACTGAAGCACGGAAGTTGGTTGTTCGAGCATTAAGATACTCCCTGATAGATAGGATTTTGTATAAAAGATCTTATGTGGTTCCTTACTTAAGATGTCTCAGTCCCGATGAGGCACGCTTGGCACTTGAAGAAGTACATGAAGGTATTTGTGGACAACACTTGGGGGGTAGAGCACTAGCTCATAAGATAACTCGTTTAGGCTTCTATTGGCCAGAAATGATGGCTGATGCCAAAGAGTATGTGAAGAAGTGTGATCGCTGTCAGAAGCATGCACTTGTCGTTAGACAACCCCTCGAGATGCTGACCTCCATCAACTCACCTATCCCCTTTGCTATGTGGGGAATGGATATACTTGGGCCTTTCCCCATGGCCATGGCACAAAGGAAGTTCATGATTATAGCTATTGATTATTTTACTAAGTGGATTGAAGCCAAACCCTTGGACAAAATCACCACTAAGAAGGTTGCACAATTCCTGTGGGAAAATATCATGTGCCGGTATGGAATTCCCCGCATCCTGGTCACTGACAATGGAACACAGTTCAACAATGAGGAATTCAAGAAGTATTGTGAGGAGAATGAAATTGAATTACGATTCACCTCTGTGGCTCACCCACAAGCCAATGGGCAAGCGGAAGTGGCGAATCGGATAATCGTGGATGGACTAAAGAAGAGGATCGAGAAGTAGAGGAATAATTGGGTGGATGAAATACTCCCAATACTATGGGCCTATAGGACGACCTGTAGAGTCACGACTGGAGCAACTCCCTTCATGTTAGCATATGGGGCAGAAGCAGTTGTTCCTGTAGAGATATCACATTTCTCCCCCAGGATACAAGCTTTCAATGCTGAGGAAAATGAGGAAGGGCAAAGGTTAGCCCTGGATCTAATCGACGAAGTATGAGATGAGGCACATGCGAAGATAGTGGAATATCAGAAAAATGCTTCATTCTATTATAACCTAAGGGTTAAGGAAAGGTTTTTTAAGCAAGGTGACTTAGTCCTGAGGAAGGTGGAAGCTTCTGGTGTAAGGTAGAAAGGGAAACTTGCCCAAATTGGGAAGGGCCATACAAGGTCAAAAGTGTTCAGGGTAGAGGAACCTACAAGCTTGAGACTATGGATGGTTTTGAAGTCCCGAGAACTTGGCATGCATAAAACCTGAAGGTTTACTATATGTAAAATAGTTAAAGCACGATTCTCACTTGTCGGAATGACAAGTAGGTTTAAAAGCACCTTGAAGCTTTGCTTGCTTAGGATTTATATATATTTAATAATAGAAGTTATGTTTAGGTTTTATCAGGGTTGAACCCATCTCATGTAAAGTATCGAGAATACCAAGTTATAATAAAAAGAGTTCACCTTGATCTAGCCTATTAGATTGATACACTGTGAAGGATAAAACCAAGTTATAAACTTGAGTTTGAAAACTCGAAAAACTATGATAACGTTTGGACAATACAAGTGAAAATAATCAAAGTCAATTACACAAATTCGAAAATGTCTGAAGAAAAGAAAAGTACATAAAGAGTTAGGCCTTAGAAGGCTCGGATTCTTTAGAGCTGCTATCTGTAGTCTCCTCGGACGTCTCTTGAGTTGGCCCCTCGGAATTCTCTTCAGAAGTCTCTGCCGATGTCTCCTCAGAACTACATGCCTTAGGGGAACCAGGTTTCGGAGGCTCCTCCACCCTTGCCTTCTTAATAAGGGGCTCGGCCTCTTCCTCAGAAGAAGATTCCTCCTCTTCAGAGCTAGATTCGGGCTCCGTCCTTTTTTGGCCTTGACCCTGGCTTCCTGATGACGCTCCGATCGGGGACGCTGAAGTGCCCTCCTTAATAAGATCAGCGAGCTTATCTGCAACGCCTCCAAGTGTTGGGACTTGCACAGGGCAAGGGAAGGAAGGTTGTTCAAGAACCTCAGGAAACTCGTCCTGGATAGCCTCCATAGCAGCATCCCAGCCTTCCTTATAACTGACTGGATGGACGAGGGCATCGTGCTCTACCATTAAGTCCCTGAATTCTTGAGTATCCATCCAGCCGTCAAAGGCCTTGTCTTTCTGGGCCTTGAGAATAACAATCTCAGCCCGGGCCGTTTCAAGATCGGAAGTTGAGGAGGCAAGTTGGGCTTTAAGAGCCTCTATCTGCTGGTTAGCCTCCTCAAGCTTCTTGTTTGTGTCCTCTAGACCAACTTTCCAAGCCTTGGCTTGGTGAATTGCTCCTTGAAAGTGGATGTTCGCCTACAAGAGATAAAGAAAAAGTGAGAAATGAGAAAAATTATGACAGAAAACTATGGATACCAAAAGAAAAAGACATACCATCGCCAAGGCCTGAGCTCCGAAAAGTTCGTTAGCTTCCAAGTCCTGTTGAAGGACAAGGTCATGATAGTCTACGGGGGTAATAGACTGAATCAACCACTCCTTGGCTAGTTTTGTATTCCCAACGATCGAGTCCTTCCCCCGAATCCCCCAAGCAGGCTGGAAGAAGGCCCCCGGTTTTTGTTTTGTACGCAAGGGTTGGCTGGGGCCTTCCTCGTCTCCTTCCCTTGCCTGAAGAAGGAACTCTGGGAAGCGATCCCCAAGGTGCGGGTCCTTGAAGACCTTCCCGGCTCTCTTCATCCTGGTTGTTTCCAGGTCTTTAGGCTTGGTAGCCTCTTCGATCTTCTCAGCAACTGCAACGAATAAGTAAAGTGAATTGAGAAAATAGTAAAGTAAAAAAGTAGGAAAAACGAAGGCGACTGGAAAAAAGAAGAAAACGTACCTTTTTTAAGAACGGGAGAAAGCCCACGTTCCACAAGAACAGTCTCCCTGATTAGATCCCAAGAGTGGGATGTCCCATTATCCTGGGTAAGGAGGTTGAAGGCCCTGGTTTCCTCCTCAGATAAAACTATGTCATTCGGGCTCCCATCCATAGCTTGCCCAAATGACGAGCGAAAGAGGGTGCCCCAATCGCCGCCCTCCCAAAGGACGTATAGAAACTCCTTCTTCCACCGCAAGTTATTGTCGGGGATGGACTTCCCATTCACTATGTGGGGAACAGTGGGGCGTTGGTTCAAAAAAACCCACCCCGGATTCTTGTCGGACTGTTCTTGAACTGAAAGATTTTTCTGAACACAGCAACCGAGGTAGGGACTTTGTGCTTGGCGCATTGCGACAAGTAGCAAAGAATCAACCTCCAAGAGTTTGAAGGGAGTTGGCAAGGGCTGATGCCCATATCAGCTAGAAAAACAGGGATAAATGGATGAAAGAGGAGTCTGATACCTGCCCTTAAAGTGTCCCTATAGATACATAGAGCGTCTTTCTTCCATTGACAGGCCCTGTCGGCCGGACCCACAAGAACCAGCTTGAAGGGTTCCTTGATCTTGAAACAAGTTTTCAACTTATCCAATTCCTTTGCATCCCTGAAGATACTGATGTGATCATGCGTGTCCAGATGCGCGTCAGACGGGTACTCATCCCCTCGAGTGTTGATCATGTCAATCAAGGAAGTGTACCTTGACCGAATGGGGAACTTATTAGACTTTTTGGCCACGTTCATCTTGGCCAAACGGGTCATTCTCTTATCAGCCATCTGAAAAAGGGCGTAAAAGAAGACAATTTTAAACACAAACTATGCAAAAACGAGCAAAAGAAAATAAGAGGGAAATGTATTTACCTGAAGTAATGCTGTAAAAAGGGGCTGGCTTGCTAAAAGAAGGCTTTGGGCCTCAAAAACTCCGACCTATAGTTATTTATCTGAGATCTTTAAGAGAAGAAAAGAGAAAGAGAATTCAGAAATGAGAAAGTGAGAAATGAGTGACCCTAGTCACTCATTTATATAGGCGGAAAAGGGAAGATGAAAGGGCAAAAAAGCCCATTAAGCTGAAGGCCCAAAGGAAAAGCCCAAATTCTGGAATGTTCTAGAATATCTTTGGAGTTATTAATATCTTTGGAGTTATTAAGTTCTGGAACCTTCCAGAGTATCTTCAATAATTCTTAAGGCCCATCTCAAATCCAAGCAGGACTTAGAGAAGTGAAGGCCCAAACGAGGCCCAAGTCCAAATAGGATTTGGAAAATAAGACCAATAAAAGGACCAATCCAAGTTGGATTAGGAAAAGCCCAATAAAGACCATATATCAGGATTGAGGTCGAATTTGAGGTCGTGAATCCTGTTCAAATTCTTTCAAACAGGCGCCCGAAAAATGCTCGTTAAAAAGACCAGGATGGAGGTCGAAGTTGAAGTCGTGGATCCAGTTCGAATTCTTTCGAACAAAAGCCAGAAAAGAACCTATCAAAAAGACCAGGATTCAGGTCGAAATCCTGGTAGTGGATCAAGCTCAATATTTTTCGAGAAGGAGTCAAAAAGGGACCAAAAATTTGACCAAGATCCAGGTCGTGGGTTCGACTAGGATCCACGAAACCCTGGTCGTGATTCCTAGTCGAAACATTACAAACAGGAGTAAAAAAGGGACCAAAACTTTGACCAAGATCCAGGTCGTGGGTTTGACTAGGATCCAGGTCGAAACCCTGGTCGTGATTCCTAGTCGAAACATCACAAACAGGAATCAAACAAGGACCGAAATTTTGACCAAAATCCAGGTCGAAGGTTCGACTAGGATCCTGGTCGAAACCCAGGTCGTGGAACCTAGTCGAAATTCTTCAACCAGGATTAAAAAGCTGGCCCAAAATTTGACTAGGATCCAGGTCGAATTTTCAACTAGGATCCTGGTCGAAAAAGGGCTGAAAATTGGAAACGTTTCTGAAAAATTGCACAAAATTCAGAAAGTTCCGGAAATTAAGAAAAAGTCCCGAAAATTAAGGGAAGATTCCCAAAAAATACCAGAAAATTCCTAAAAAGAGGGAAAAAGGTAAGAAAATAATAGGGAAGTTTTTAAAAACAACCTTGAAGCCGCGTACAAGGAAAATCGTTGTAAATGTGTAGGTCGCTCCACACTTTACACCAAACGATACCCTATAAGGGAACGAGTGAACTTGACTTTTGCGAAATCTTTTACGGTTTCCCAAAAGTTGGGAGGCAAATGATAGGTAATAAATAAATCCTGATTACATAATTAAGTATTGCATTAATTACACATGATTTGGGCTATAAGGCCCAATAAGAAAATGTATGACATTTAGACCAGAAAGGTTAACACATTGATCAGGCCTGATGGACCAGATCAGGCCTGATGGAACAAAGAAGGCCCAAAACCCTGAATATTAATTAATTTCATAATTAATTAATAAGGGAAAATCAGCTGTTAAGAAGAGTCCCGATAAGGACGAAAATCTCAGTAGATTAGCCTCCAAGGGATCTAAAAGGATAAGGAATCAGTTTCCTACCACTTAGGACTCCAAAGTCCATTCTGATTCTGAAACTAGACAACCAAGTCTCCTAACCCAAGTCCAATTTAAGGACTCCCAACATCTATATAAGGGGCCTCATCCTACAAATCAGAACTATGTTTTTTGACTTGATCATTGGCAATCAGCAAGGTACGTAAGCATCTTGTTAAGGCAGATCGAGTCACGAAACACAAGAGCAGTCAAATCGAGCCTCGAAGCTCATGTTCCCTAGAAATAAATATAACAATTATTATACTTTAGTTTTTGATCCATAACATATGTGGATGTCGAACTCGGAGATGAGTCTCCAGGGCATTTGAGGTAAAGACGATATTACCAACACCATATGATGATTGGATAACACAAGCCTGGTTACTCGTAGTTCCCCATAAGTTGCCCATGACGGAGCATCACAGGTGAAAAGCATGAATTTTAATTATTAATATACAGTTGAGGTTATTAACCCAAACTAGTTGAAGTGTCATTTTACCAATGAGGATTTGAATATCGTATTAATTACGAATTCAACAAAGATAGTGGCCAATATACCCTTAATGATTTTAATTCTATGAAGGAAGATTTGAATGTAATATAAGAATGTTATTGTAAGACCAGTACACTATGTGATATTATTAGTGCGCTTAACATGTGTGGTTATGATGGTTTAGCTCAGAGATCAAGAGCATCGAGAATTGATGGCATGTCTATAATTAAATGACATAAGATTACAACGAGTGATGGTTCGATCTTAGAACCTTTTAAAAGGATAGACCAGTGAGTCTAGAGCGAATTTCTTCGGTAGATATTATGTCAGAGACTACGTATATATACGCGTAGACCTCTAATATATTCGATAACGTATATTCAATTACACACACATGCCACCAAACTAATGGACTGCATTGAGATTCCTGAGAGATCGATGTGATCTGTTCCCAGGGAGAACTGGCCACTTGTAGTTAGTAACGGATGCGTGTAGCAGGCCCCTATCGGCTTAAAAGATGCATTTGAAATATATCTGAGTAAGGTCTTCAAGGTAAAACACCTGAATGACAGATATACGTGTGAACGTCAAGTTAGTAAGCGATTTTAAAATGATTTGAAAGAGACACTAGCTGAAATAAGGAATTACAAAGACGAAGAGGTGGTATCATCCTCAGATGGATAATAACGAGAGTTAGGATAATATGTGAAATATTTTGGCACCTACTCATTGTCACGCTACTCCCTCCAAACCGTTGATCATTCGTATTACCTTGATAAGTCATATCAGCCAATCCTTTTCGTTCCCTACTTTAAACTCCTGATGTGACCATCTTGAATAGTCTTTCTCCGCATCAGGACTTGTTCAATTATCTTAGTTGATCAATGAACTTTTATTCATAGATTATGATCTTCTTGTTCGGCTCAGAGCTATTTATACTTTATTTCAATTATCCAAGGAATTTTTTTCATAAATTTCCTCAATTCATCGGCGAATATTTATAACAAATATCTTCATTTGATTTTTCTTTCATACTTACGCTTCTCAGTCGAGATTGTAAATATCTAACAAATTATTAAAAACATGGATGATCTAATATCCATGGATTCCTCAGGAATCCTTTTCTTCTAATTGGGATGAAATTGTATATTGAACTTTGAAATCATAGTAAGGGTGCCAATTTGATATTGGTATTCCGAATTCAATTCTATTTGAGAATCTGATAAAGTATGTAAACGGGGAAACCTCTGAGTGTACCATTTTATTGGCAAGAAATTTTTGATGAGAGGCTATCGATTGTTCCGATGCCAAGACCACTCGATTCAGAGTTATAATTGCTTTTCTCGGCCCAAATTGGAAAACTCTTTATTTTGAAATCGTTATCCAGGTAGCCACAAATTCTTTAGTGGTTACGATATTTAGATTTTTTTTTCGAACAAACTGAAATATGCTTAGTTGTATATGTTCTCATGAACGACTAGTTAATGTCCTAACTAGTCGAAATTTTAATTAATACGATGAAAGCCTAGCTAATCGTTCTAGCTAGTTGCTATGGGCCAAACTAATTGAGCTGGCCATTTTCTTAGCCGGTTGATAATATTGCTTGATATGGACTAGTTATTATTTTGCTAGTTCCACTTCCAATCATATTTTTATTATTCCATAGTGCATTATATATACAAAATTTAATTGTTGATGAAATTTTCAAAGAATGATTTAATTGAGAGCTAACTAGGTCGCCCACTTAAACGAGAATTCATATTCAGTTTTATGAAATATTTTGTTCATGAAATATTCTATTCTTTTGTTTATATAAAGAATATTCAATCAAAATCATAAAGTGATTGAAGAACAATATACTTCCTTATTTTTTAATAAATGAATAAAATTTCTTCCTTCAAAATAACATCATTTTGAAACCTCAATGGTTCACCTTTGGTTGAGAATGTTATTTCAAATTTCCTTTATTATTTAAAAAGAAAAGTATTCTTTCAATGGGAAAATCTTACAAGTATTATTCGTATGATGTTATTATTCAGCAATCATTGCTTTCAACGGATATTCTCTATAATATCATAATATAAAATTCTAAGGACATGAAAGGATAATTCTTGTTGTATTCTTTCTTCCGACTTATAAATATTTTGAGTGTTGCGACTCTTTTATTTAGAGCTCATTATTTCTTCAGATAGTAGATTTTGAAATCTTGTTAAGATTGTCTAAATTGCATCGATATCGTGAAAATCATTTTTCCAAGGCTGATTGCCTTCCGAACAAAGAGAGGAATATTTAAAAACCGATTGTTGTAATATGAGACTGAAAACTCAGTGCTAATGATGGTCCAATCGAAGCATCGTGATGAGTAAGTTATTTTGAAAAGGGAATACCATGTTTGGTTATCATCCTAAGGATCTTTAACATGATTATAGAAGAACGATAATAAAGATACCAATGTGACTAGTGAGGTACGCTTCTGTGAAACATTATCGGGATATGTACTAATGAATTCGGGAAAGACCAAGCATGTATGAATTCGAGGAATAGGATTTTGAAAAAGTGAATGTAAGATTAGTAACAACCCCGTGTTAGCAATACTTGACGATTAAAGAAAAAAAAGAAGGATTTTGTGTGAAGTATAATGATATGACTATGCGGCTTAAGGACCGTGACATAAGGTGTTCTAATAATGATAATTGCAATAAGGTTCACACTGAAAGGGACAAAGAGTTTACTTATGAGGAAATTTTGGAAATTTTTTTTCTCTCTTATACTGAACACGAGATAGAGGCTATAGTCAAATTGATCAAGGGCTATGATTGAGAAATCTATTATCATCAAGGAAAGGCCAATGTGGTGGCCGATACTTTAAGTTGGAAAAGATATATTGAGGATGATAACTCTCAAAACAACTGATGAGAAGGATCGCATGAAGGGAACCCTTTATTACTTAATAAGAAGACTTAAAGATGCCTAAAAATGTAAAAGGATATTAGTCATGACCAAATGTGAAAGGGATGTCATTGATTAGGCAAGTCAGTACTCGACATGGTTGAAAGTGAAAACGGAAAGGCGAGGATTAAAATTTTGACGATTGGGGCTTGTAAATGACCCAAATGGGAGTAAGAGTTTATTATAATCAAGTTTGAAGGAGGATTATCAAGAACCAAGTTAGCCGTCATGTTATTTGAAGATTTTGAGTGATAGATTAAATAAGACCGCTTATTTTATTATGCCAATGATAGATCCCCACTCTACAAAATTGTTATGAATGCAGAAGAGATAATTGGTGACAGAGAGACCCCGTGACAATTGCGCTGGGCAAGGTCCCAAGATTTAATTTCACAACGGGACTATTTCCCAAGATATTTTATGAAAAAGGACGGACAGAGGCACAACTTAGAGTTCTCAAATTGACAAGTAGAATGAGAGGACTATCCTGACCATTGAAGATACGTCTAGCGGCTTAGCTTTTTTTTGGAATGGTTAGGGGAATCGCCTATCGTTGACAGAAAATTCATGTAGATATACTTACCACGCGAGCATATGGAAAATAGTCGCCGATATCTCTTACGAAGGACAACATGGAAGAATGAAGGATGTCATTGTTAGAGCTGACAGAAGGTAGAGAAGATCGTACACGCCCTTTTAAAGGCCACTAGTAGCAGTTCCCAATAAACACTAATACATCTAAGGCGCGCGAGAATAATGAATACGATCCGGAAGGTATCGTAGTATTATAATTATTATACAGAGAATGATTAAAGAAGTCTGACCGATAGCGGAAGCTGAGCGTTCCATGATTCTAAAATGTATCAATCAATTGCGTATGAAATGATGCTTCCTTTAAGATGGAAACATGTGCCGATGTGCCTTAAGTTACTACGAGAAGAAATGTTAAATCTGACGCTAAACGTGTAATAGGATACGAGCGTGTAAAAATGCAACGAGAACTTCTTATATAAAATAATAGACAGAGATGATGCGCCGAATTGAGCAAATGTGAAGGAACGAAACTCTAGCACTAGTAAGAGTGATGGAGGGAAAACGAATAGGACCATTCCAAACACTAGAAGATGCGCTAATCATCCATTTTATAGATTTTTTTAAGGAAAATAAAGTGACCAATTGACATTAATCGAATTACCGACAATAACGAGTTATCATGCGGGCATTGGAATGGCTACAAAGCTTTGTATAGAAGAAGAAGTTGGTAAGCGGAGGATACTTGGACCATAGTTGAGTCAACAGGCCAAAGGAATTCCTAGATCTTATCAGAACTCGGCTAGTGGCAGCCCAGGATGACCAATAGAGATATGCGGACCAGAGCTATAAAGACCAAAAGTATGAAGTAACAGACCAAGTATTATTGAAAGTGCCGCCCGGGGAAGGAGTGATGAGATTCAAAAGGTAAAGAAGTGTTTAAACCAAAATTTATTGGACCAGTTGAAATCTTTAAAAGACTAAGAAAGTTGGCTTATAAGTTAGCACCATCGTCAAACAGTTGCCAAGTTTATAACGAGTACCACGAATCGATGTTAGGAAATTTAACCGTCAATGCCAAACTTATGATTAAAAATGAGCTAATAAACTTACATCCAGACTTAGCTTATGTGGAGCAAGGTGTAGAGATCATAGGTCTACAAGAACGAGTACTCTGAAATTTATTTAACGGGCGAATGAAAATTTTATGAAGAGATCCAATACTGCGAAGTCAATGTGAGAACTCGAGGTGGTCATGTGAGAAGCGTATCCCCGCCTGTTTCTAAACTGATTCAGGGACAGTATCCTTTAAAGGGGGGCACACTGCAAAAACCCGAATTTTTGATATCGGTAAAATACCTTTATAAATATTAGTCTTACGGGAAAATAAAAAATTTTGCGACCACACCATATACGGGTTTTTAATTTAAGTTTTCGAGTTCATATTGTGGTTATACGTACTAAATGAGTGTATGAAAAAGTCATGAGTTTTTTAAGAAAACAAATAGTCCAAATGATATTATTTTACGAGCCATCGAGGAATAATAGAATTATACTATGACCAAACAAATCTTGAGAATTATAATTTCATAACTCATAACCAAGTACGAGCACTGGAAATGGTAATGATTTACGATAAGCGGAATTATTCGACGTAGCATTTACAGGAATTGATTTAAACGTACGTGAATGAATGCGAGATAATGTAGGATTGCAAGGAATCAAGTGATAACCTAGAAAAATTAAGTATTTATAAATTTATCCAACAAGTAATAAATGAGGAAGCTAGTTACAAAATAAATAAATAACAAATTTTAATAAACATTAATTCAAGGAGCTTATCATGCAAGCTTTAACAAATAAGATACATAGCTAAGCCTAGCCTTTGAAAATATGATGCATCTTGTCCTACACACTTTCTATATTCATAAGAAGCCTATTTCCACCACATTTCCAAGAAGCAAGCAAGGCAATTCTCTCTCTCTCTCTCCAAAAACTCAATGCTGATTTTCAAGAACACCATGGAAAGAAAAATTCATATCTCATGATCTACTCATTCAAAAATCACCAAATTTTAACCTAAGCTTCCTCATACCATGTACAAGGTAATTTCAAAATTTCATGGCCATTGGATTAATATAGCATAGTCAAATCCTAGCTAAAAATTGGTGGTGAATAGCAACTCCGAAAATCTCGTTTTGTTTTCTTGATTTTCATGGCATGATTTAGGATCCTTAAGCATAACCAATCCCTCCCAAGGTTCAACCATAAAGAAGAGGACCTCCCAAGCTACCAATAAAGGTATAAACCTTCATCCAAACTTTGTTTAAGTTTTAAGTTTCAAGAAAAGTAAGGATCTTGGATATAAGTATGGTTTTGATGATTAGATATTATCTTCTTCTTTTTATCGTAGGTAACCCACAGCCGCTACCCTTCGGGTGTGCACTAGGTAAACCCTACGGGCTCACGCAATAGTCTGCAAACCACGTGAATCAAGGTAAACCGCATTTAAGCGACAGGCTCTGGCTTAGGAGGCATAATCACAAATTCTCCCCCCGTGGGATTCGAACATGTGACCAAGAGGATAGTTTTCCTCTCTTTAACCAACTGAGCCAACCTTTGTGGGTGTAATTTGATTTGATATTATCTTGATGTTTAGTTAATTAGTTTTAAGGTTGATGATTGTTGCCTAAAGAACATGATGTTATCGAGAGGAGTTTGTGTTGAGATGGTGATTTTATGGTTTTTGATGGTGGTATAATGATTTAAGATGTAAACAAAACTCAGATCGTAATCGTAACCTCGTTAAAACAAACAAAACTCAACTTAAACTTCTGCAGAAGTTTCCGAATGTATAAACTGTAGTTTCTTAAAAAGTGAGACTTGATTATGATATAAAATGTTATGAGGATCGTTTAGGCACTTGAATTGCTTGATTTCAATTTACGGATCAAAAGTTATGACCGTTTTAGTAAAAGTGATTTACGCGACAAAAACTGCTACAAATTACGAACTTTGTAAATAGAAATGATCGATTTAAAAATATTTAAAAGTCATAAAATATTTACAGAGAGTAGTAAATATAGTTTATTAACTGCCATAAAAATTTTAAGTAAAAATATTGATTTTTCAATTTTATAAAAATGTCGGAGCCAGGGTCGCGCGGAGTACAAACATCAAAAACAACCCCATGTTAGAAACTGCTACTTCGGGATTTGCACCCCTGTTACCAGAAAACCATTTTCAAGTGATGTGTTCTTAAATTTTTCTAGATCACGCACACAAAAACGGTGCATCAATTAAGTTAACAGTTTGAGAGATATCAATGTTTTAGTGAAAGCAGTTTGAATAGTAAAATTCCCTAGTTGACCGAATTTTTAAAATGCATTTCACCTAATTAAATTCATTTTATCAAAATGAAACTTTTATGATAAATATTAAAAGAACTCAAGAAGTTCCTCGAGGTAGTTTCGTATTAAAATATTAATTTTACGATTTATTAAAAATGTTAGAGTACGAGTCACGTAATAGTAACATTCGGTAAAATCAACTATAGAAGACCACTTTGACCGTCCGTTCGACCAAGGATTGATACTTATTTCGAGTCGGTCGAATATTAAAAAATATGAAGTATGGAACTTATTAGAAATATAATTCGGTGATGGGATTAGGAATACTGATTAAGATTATGATATTTGTTGATTAGAAAACCCGGAACGAGAGCAAGTCAGAAAACGTATCTTGGATTCCAGGAAAGTTTTCAAACCCTAACTTTTTAGAACTGTTGTGTTGTAATTGCTTTTAAACACTGCAATATATGCATGATAAATGTTTTAAGGTGATTTACAAATTATTATATATTAAATCATAAGATATGATAATTTGGTATAATAAAAGTACCGGATTTGAAACGATATATTTAGACCGAGGATTGGTCGGTGTAAGTTTATAAAAACCAGGAAGTATTCCGGAGTTGTTATATTTGAGAAATGTTAACGCTAGAGAGTAGCGTGACATGTATATTGTAGACCGAGAGTCGGTCGGTATGTATATTATAGTAAAAACCCGGGAATCATCCCGGTGATGTTTTGGACGATCAAAGGTCCGTATTTATTTTATTTCAAGGGACTCGATGTCCACTTGCGAAGTATTAAATACCTCAAATTTATTTAAAACGATTTCCAAAGATCGTATTCCCTCAACTATAATTAATCACTCGAACAAAGGATATTATTTCGGATATTCATTTTAAATAGGAGGAGTATACTCCAACAATTATTTGTTTTAAACTCGATTACTTATATCTATTAAAGATTACTCTAATTATTTAAACATGAAATTAGTTGAGGAATATTGTTTCAAATATTCTTTTAAAATATAATTATTCGAGGTCTAATTATTTAATAATTATTATTTAATAATTAAAATTTCATTTAATGATTTAATATGATTTAAAAATCATAGAATCTATTTTAAAATACTTTCTGAATTTAAGAAAGTCATTCGAATACTTTCAGATCGTTGAAGAATATTATCTCGATATATTTTAAATATTTTTAATATAGTTTCAAAAAAAACTCCCCCTCATTTATCTATCTGTTGACAACGGTCAACTCACATTATCCTAGTACTTCCTCCGAAAATTCTCGGAAGTACATATATATATATACTAGCAACATGAGTTGTGCTTATCAATAAGCTAAATACTTTGCGAACTCGAGGAGTACGAGTTCTTGGAATATGATAGGATTTCTTAAAGGACAAGGGAGGGGTAGAGATCCATTACTTCGTGTATTGGGGAGACTGCTAGTACCGTGGGAGACGGTACTATGTGTACCTAAGGACCTGCGAAGTGTGTGTATACCCAAAATGGGACACATAGCCCGTATGCGGCCAGGGTGATAACAAGGAGTTTGGAAGTCATCCTCCTACTAGTAGAAAAGGTTACTAATTTTCGTCTTACGACTGATCATCGTAAGCGGTGGCTCCGGTGAATGTCCTATTCTTCCAATTGGAATTAAGATGCAATACCGTAACCCAAGCCTAGGTGCTGGGTTTACCATTAAGGTATTTGCAGACTAATAAGTCAATCAAAGAATTATTTTGAAAAGAGGTGTGTATCACCAAGAAAACTACTTTGAATAAATACATATCCTTATACAGATTAATATAATTTCTTTAACAGTCTTTTCATACTGTTGATTATTATGGCTGAGCATTATTGCTCACTCTTGCTTTCTTTTAAATGTCACAACACAACAAATAACCAGTATGCTGGTGTGGGACTTATTCGCTTGCAGTCATGGGGAGAATCCCTGGCAGCTTTGTCTCCGGTGGGCCAGAGTATCAGATAAGTATAAGATATTAGTCGTAATTATTGTAACTTCATGTAGAGGTTACGAATAATTGTTTGAGATCCTGTAAAGTACATTTGAGTTGTAATAACAGATGATACTTGTTGTATGTCATTTCTAAGGCTATAACTTGTGAGTGTGTGGGATTGGGGGTCTGTGATATGGAATTATTGGACTATTGAGTTAATGCAAGTTACACGTGATTGAAGGATTGTGTGACGACCCAGATTCCTAACCCCGGATTTAGCGGCGTTACAACTTTGAACCGACTTGGATGTTCGGCTTTATCGTCTAATTACTAACTTATCCTGGATATGATTCCAACACTCAGGTCCTTCGATTGGAACCTTGCTGAGCTTGATGACTGACCACTAGGCTATTTTTAGTCCGATGTCAATCCTCGGGTCCTTCGACTAGAACCTATAGAGTCGAGATACCTTAATTTAGATAATCGTTTATGCTTGACACATCCTTTCTATCAAATCTACCCATACGATTTCATAACCCGACTTATATTTATATGTATTATTAAAATACACATAACAATTAAGGTTCACGTCTTCGAAATTCAGTTCGGTACTTATTTTCGGAAAGTACGTATACTCGTCATTTTGAAAAATAGGGTAATCGATTATTTATAAGATATCTTGTCACGACACGTAATTAGGTTTCGTATAATATAATTATATATTCTCGTTCGATATTTCCGATAATTATAGGTTACGTTCCCGTATTTTCAGAATTAATTTCCTGAAAATCGGGCAGCGTCTCCTCTGTTTATCGGCCTACCCGTCGAAACATAATCGACGTCAATATCTCATTCACAATTTGAAATCATTTCAATGACAATCCAATAATTACAATTCACATTCCACTCACGATACAACTTTTAAAATTAATTAATCATTTTCGAATCAAAATTAACTTCACGAACTAATTTATTTAATTTATAAACGTAGGACTCAGATTAAAATCATCATCGCCCACCGTCGGCTCGCCATTGCTCATCGCCGACAGTAGAAAAATTCGTCGGTACCCGATAAATTTCGGATTTCCATACAAATTTCACTGATTAATTATTAGTAATTCACGCACGAATTATTTATTTTATTCACAAATATCAGTCATGTATTTTCTTGTAGAATTAATAAAACAAAAATTCAATCAAAACATCCGAATAAGGCAACAACAAGTAAATCAAATAAACCCATCACTACCACGCGTACACGCGCTGAAACAGGGGGAGGGGCGGTGATAAAGTCACCGGAAACAGGACAAGGGCGGCAGTGGTGATTACCGGAAAAGCACACAGCAAACACACCCACACAGACTCACACGCACAGGGCATACACACACAACAACACAGAGCAGCCACAATACACGCACGCCTACGCGCCACCACCTCGCCGGAAAACAGCGAAGGGCAGTGGCCGGAAAACTTACCAAAGGAGGGGGAAAAGAAACGGAAAACAATAGGGAGGAATTGGAGGAGATAGAGAGATTAAAAGGGAGAGATAGCGAGAGAGAAATTGAGCAGGAGAGAGAGCCCAGAGATTTTCTAGAGAGAGATCGATGCAGTGTTGATAAGAAGAAAAAGGGATAAAACATGTATACATATCTGATTTGTTCCCCCTTTTTTTATTGCCCTGAATCTGACACCGCAATTTACAATTTAACGAGTGATTAACGGGTGAAAACCTGGAAAATGCCTTCACCACTTCAAACGGGCGCTTCGCCCACCCCAGATTAGTTTTAAAATTCTCAAAATAATTAAAAATTAATAATATAAATTTTTTATAATGTTTAAAATATTTTTGAATCACGCATCATACCCGCATTTCACAATTTAGCGAATAGACGTGTTGGTGAATAAAATCCGAAAAATTTCTAAAATAATTTTAAAATTCTCGGAATAGTTAAAACCTAAGAAAACATAAGTTTCATAATTTTTGAAACATCCTGGAATTTAATATTGAATTTATACTTTAATACAATCAGAAAATCATTTAGGGATAAATAATTGATGAAATATTGATTTCTAAAATTTATAAATTCCCAAAAATAATTATTGAAATTATAAAACCATAAAATAATTTTAGAAACAATTTTAATATTTATGAGAATAAATCTTCAATTAAATCAATTTTAAAAGTGAAAATAAAACAATACAACTCAGCATTTAACAATATAATATAATTAATCCTCGAACACCACAGAGTCACACCCAGCTAATAATAGATACAAAATTCTGCCGACAGAACCATAACATATTTTATTTATTTAATAATTTCATAATTACACTCTTATATATCGGATCTGAAAATAGATTACTTAGCCGCTAAGTAAGTATAAAATGATACAATTTGATACCAGATTTGGATAATTATCAAAACTGAACTTCTTATAAAACACCTTACAAGAAAATAATGTAAAAATATCCCGTCTGTCGAGAATACGAGTTTTATTGACCTACCGAAATGACTATCGTATCGAAATTTTGCGTCGAGACTCGTACCGGTCAAACTGTATCCCGGATCGAAAAAGTCAAAACACGAAAAGTGTTCAGAATATTCAGCTTAGGTTTGGAAGGAGTTTTCAGAAGAGTTTCGGGTTGTAAAAACGCAAAAACGGTTGAAGTTGGACGATTCCCAATTTTATAAAGTAGTTTTATAATTACTTAAAAATAATAATTATTAATTCTATAAATCCTTATAAAGTCATATAACAACCCAAAATTTACCAGAAAAATACCAAAATTATCTATATTTTATTCTGGATATTTTAAAAATTAAAATACCTTAATCTTATAATATATAAACACCGAAACATCACTTCCAATTATCCAATAATTCTTCAAAAAATCACATAAAATCACATAGCAATTATTTATTGATAAAAATAATTACATGATATTTCCCGGATATTACATCTTTCCCCCCTTAAAAGGATTTTGTCCTCAGAATCATACTAAGGAATAGATAATGACACTTTTCAAGTATTTCACTTATAATTTCTCTGGTCAATCTCATAACCATACAACTTTTCATAAACTTTAGCTCGCAACACCAATCATTATTCAACAGCTTTTGCTTATATCATATTCTACCGGTTGCTCATAAAGTCTAACTTTAGTCTCCATTATAAAGCTAACTTAATCTTCCTGGGTATACATATAAATATCCTATGAACTTGCTACACGTGTGGCAGTAAGGCCAACTCACCCATAATCTTTTCTGCTTATCTTAATGTTTCAAAAGAACCAACTTAATTTATACTAACCTTCTTTTCTTTCTAATTCTAATAATTCGTGCTCGTGTCTGCTTCCAACCTTCACTAATTATTCCACTTCATTTCCTACATATTTCTTTGTTGAATTAGCCTAGTTTGTAATCGCTTCCAAACGTACTCAAGGCTCTTTAATCGTTATCCTACACTTTTCGTCCTTCTGTGACTGATATACTGCGATCATGGTGCCTTCGATTTATAACGTCCTAAATTGATTCCAGTATTTAGAATTAAAGAGAAAATCTAAACATATACATTTGACTCCTCAATTTATTATCATACATTACTTTCTTTAAATCATAATCGAACGTATTCATTAAGCGAAAATCTTTTATTATTTAGAAGAAGATATACTATTCTGGATACATTTCTCATATACTTTAACCCATTTTATCATTTATTTGGTTCTGGGGAGTCCCGATGTAAAATTTATTACAATGCTCTTTTCTGACGTTCAGCCACCTATAACGCTTACTCTTATCCTCACGTCATGTTATCATAAATTCTTCTTTTTACATCTATGTATTGTATCATATTCTCGGGGTATCTTGAATCTATTGAGTTATCGAGATTTAACCACTACTATTTCTTAAACCTGCCTTACCCCATTAGCACAGTTCATAGTGTTTCCCATACTTCTTCAAACATATTAAATCAAATAGTAATATCAGTCGATTACAATCCAAACTTGAATTACCACACTCTCTTTTAAGTAATATCAAACTTACTTCTCGGGTAAAGTATTTATTCGTAAAAGAATGATTAGGTTTGGTTAACCTATCCCTAGTAATTCAAGTAACGCTTACTTCGTCTCTGGTTTTCCAAGTGATTCTACTATATCGCCCTTTAGCGAACTATGCTCATTTTTGAAACAATACAATAATCCACTCAACCTTTGATGCTGGCTTTGATTCTTCGGTAGATATGACATTTACCTACATGTCCTTACTTTTCTATTCTTATGCCATGTTCATCAGTACCTTCATTTAACCTTCCCTATTTAATCGCATTTCCAGAATGAACTTCCTATCTCCAATTATAAGTGTTTCATTCCGTCCTTTACTTTAGCTCTGTCACACCTGACATTTGTAACTTACTTATACACTGGACTATCTTATCAAATTTATTTATCATCCTTTTGATTCCACTTCCTTCCCTAGTTAAGTTCTCCATTCTCATGATTTATTTTCTCCTCTAAACATAAGTAATCTCTTCTTCCTGATAGTACTAATATGTTCATCATTATATAAGCCATTTCTATGGTTAACACTAGAATAAAGGCTTTTTATTTGTAAAAATTTAAATTCTTGCTAAAAGAATCATCAAAATCCGTTGACAGCCATTTCCTTAGGCTTACTTAAATAATCACTGATCGCACACTTTTATTTCTAATTAACTCCCACTATTCCTTATCTCATATTTAGCTTTCTCGAATTGGAGATATGTTTCTGATTATTGGGGTTTGTGTAAGTTATATATTCTTTCTTACATAATCCACACTTCTTTTTCCGTAGTTCACTGGCGGACATTGCCAGCCTCTGTCATACGATCAGGTACTTGTACTCGCGAGTTTTCTAGTATTTAAGAGTAATCTTTTTCTCTATCTTGAACCTTCAGTTCTTGAAATTTTTCTTCTCACTTGCCTGTACAATTAACTTTGATTCCTCTTGTCTATTACAAAAAGGGTATATTCGTCTGAATAAAGTCTCGCACTCTTGCAGTAACATTACGCTAATTCCACTAAATTTATGAACTCCATTGATGTCCTTGCTTCCTCCAAATTTCTAGTTGCTTTGATGTCGGATCCAAAAATCATGTCAGAATTTGACTTAATCTAATTGGAATCGATTTCCATCTAACTGACCATAAGTTGGTAAAATTAACCAATTAATTCTTTTAATTGATCAATTGAACCAAGTGATGACTAGCTGAATGAAATCAAAATCCAATTACATAGAGTCGGTTTGGTCATAACAACCTTTTTCAAGAACCGAGATCGCAATCGTTTGGAGTATCAATAGGAATCTCAATAACATATGAAAGTATACTTTCTATCCTTAAAAGTAGGGTATATCCTGAAAATTTGGGCAGTACTTCCCCTATATTATTGACTACCAATCAGACTCAAGCCGACACCATCAATCAACCAAGCCATCCACAAAAATATCAATCCACTTCCATCCACCAAACTCATCAATTCACCATAATTCAGAATATATCATGTTGTTAACCACATATACTACTAACTGACACAGCATACATCTTTTAATTGAACTAAGGTCTTAAACCAACAATGATTAATATAACCATACCTGTTCTCAACTCTTTTAGAATATCACAGAATATCGCTAAGAATATAAAATTATTCTATTATCTCTCAAAAAATTTATTCTAGGATTCTTTTAGTTTGTTCTTCAATTCAAGTTCTCTAATTAACAATTCATATCACTTATAACTATTCATAAATCTGTTTCAAAGATATCCTATAATCTTATTTCTTAGCATTAATATATATAGTTACTTTTTGAGAATTATACAGCATCACACAAATCCTCTATCCTTAATGATATACACTCATTTTCATTAGTTAATTTGTTTAGCTTCTGATAACTAACACATAGTCTCAACCAACATTATCACAGTCTAGTGGAAACATAGTTTGATTTTAAAACATTACTTCTTAAAAGATTTCACAGTTGGATTATCATTTCTTTATCTTGTCCCATGACTTTCCATACGGAACCTTCGTCACTGGATCAGTTTTGAGCGTTAAATTCACCATAACTCATTTACTCAAGTTAAAGAACCTAACAATTCCTTGAAGACCACACTCGAAATTTGTTCGTAATTAAGATTTCTTTGATTTTGAACCTTCATGACAAATATCTTCTCGCGATGAAAGGATGCTTCACGTATTAATTGCTTGTCTGAGTCATTATTAAGAATTCCTTAGTCTTCGGTTGTCGTCCCAACATTTATTTGTTTTGTCTGATGTACATAGTGTTACTCTCTTATTTTATAATTAATTTACTTACTACGGTTCGCTAACTATTCATTTCATACAAAAATCTTAGACTGGAAATATATCGTATATATATATATATATATCAGGTATCCCTTTCTAATTTGATGACTTTATCAACCACGCTATCTGCATATCGATTCCTCTTTGCATGTAATTCTCCATCGTATATTGTCTTGCAATTATATCTATACTCAATATGTAATTCCATCTGCTACACGGAACTATTCCAATCCTTTTAAAATCTTTAGAAAATAGACCGTACACAAGAAAAAAATTTGTGTTTATGATTTTGATGGGAAAGTTTTGCAAAGAACAACAGTGCAACGAACAATTGGAAGAATCCATAAGTCATTAAATCATAATTGAAGAAGGAAGAATGAGTGATGGTTTAGATATGAATGAGACAATCATATTTGTACTCAAGATGGCATGTCTTTCGTACTATACGGCATACAGCACATGATTAGGTGGCGTCCCACCAGGCCCGTTGTCATTCCGACAAAATGTCACACCATAACACTGTTTGTCTCAATCAGAAAGTAATATTTGGAAGGAAGAATGATTTGGAAAGGGATACAATAAATTTTCTTTCCTTCTTGCCTCATATAATTTATTTAATGAAAGAAGCATCATGCAACACCTCGACTCCGTTGATAGGAATATTATTCTTCTCCAATCATCTAGAAGATTCCTCTGTTTCCTTCAATTATCCTCGGCTTCGTTCAAGTCAACAAACATTTTTAAACTTTAATAATTTCATAAATTGGGTAAATAATATCACTGCACTATGATTCAATTTATTAATATTATTAAACAAGGTTTGCACTCTTCTTCTAAGAAAATTTCAAACTTCCCCGTATTAATGGGTTTACCTGGCCTACAGAATCTAGGTTCATTATTATTTTAGGTAATTCTCTGTTTGTAATAACAAGAACCCAAGTAGTTAAAGATCTTTTAGAAATTTATTAAGAAAATCTTTATCGAAAACTTGTTTTAGAATTCTGAATATCACACACATGGTCGTCATTACTATATGAGTTGTTTGTTATTCTCATAATCCACTTAATGAGGTACCTAATTAAAGAAATGATCACATAAGGATATATTCACCTTGATATATCTTCTACTTCTCCTCAGATTCATTTCTCATTCATGGGTCAACGATAACTCCATTTACCGTTGCAGACTAGCTTATTTATGAACCTAACTTCAATGCTGACATCTAATCATACCTTTGATATTTTCATGTTGTTCTTGATGTCATAATTACCACCAATTAACATGATTTACCGTTCTATCCGTAAATAGGGTCGTATCTTTTTGTTAGTCTTAAGTATACCTAATATGGTAGATGTCATTCCTTGTGCGATGCCCGAAAAGTGATAAGAACTTCTCGCAACGATGGTTCCTTTGAAACTTGCACGTTGGCTCTTCATCGGCTTTAATCAACTCATTACCTCCAGCCTGAAGCTTGTCCTACTACACATATCTAAGCTGGATCATGCTAACGCTCATCTGTCTTTCCATATATAAAGTTCTTACAAGAATAAATCTCCTTTTCTTCACAACCGCATGAAAAGCAGGGTAATTTACCCAGTCTCCCTCGAGTTGTCGACTCTTCATGACCATAGGATCTGGAAACTCGATATATCTATAACACCAATATATTATCTTTCCACTTATTTTATCAATATCCTATCTTACTAATCTATATCAGATCTGTTAATCTTAATTCGCACTCAATTTGGACTCAAATGACACCTAGAGTCTTTCCTGTCTTATATGGCCTGTTACTCATATCTTACTTTCACCTATTCTTATTTCAGGGACCAATAACCTGTAGCTCTAATGCCAACTTGTAACATCCCAAATCCGGGGTCAAGATTTGGTTTCACTAAACAATCTTTACATAATATAAAATTATATACAAACGACCCCTCAATTCCGGATCGTTTACAGGTTATGGTATGAAACAAGAATCTAACCTTCTAAAATCTACAATAACTAAAAATACAATTTTATTATTTCTGTACTAACTCCCTTGTCTTATTCGTTCTAACATCTCCATCCTCTTGCAGTTGAGAGATCTCTTTAATTTCTGATGTCTATTAAGAGCTATTCACTTTTATCCTCGTTTGATTCTGAAAGAAATAAGAATTCACAAGCAACAGTGAGCCAAAAATACCCAGCAAGTATCATAACTAATTTCCAGGTATTAAGTTCAAAGAGATTTCCGGACAAAAGTTTTAAGTAGTTTATAAACATTTCTATTTACTAAAAATAGTTGAGTGAATAAAACGTTGGCCTTTATTGGCCCTCTATCATAAATCAAAAGCAACGGGTGATTTACTGGTTCATCTTTTCAACTAGGTCTTGGTATTTTGTAGTCATGAAGCTTTTCAAGAGGTAATGTCGTCAATGGCAATCAACAATAAATTAGACTGGATACTAGTTCAACGTTCACACTCATACCCTACTGATCAGTCAGGATATATTGTAGATCTATACCTACTTGTATAGATTAATTTGGGTACCCAGGCACTATGGCCCAAGGATCTGGTCCATCCCCGACCCATAGGGTCCATTTCATCACTGACCCTCATAGTAAACATCTAGTCCGTAGAGTATTTTGATGTCAAATCATTTTGATTTCAAAACATCCCGATTCAGGGTTCGCAAATAACCCCGAATAATAGGTATTTGCTCAAGAGATCAATCGATAATAAAGGAACAATAATGAAAAGTACGTGCATAAATAAGAGTAATTACGGTGAAATATAAAACATTTAACTATTCAGAACTTAGAATAGGAAAGGAAGACTTACAGTATATCACAAGAAAGTTCAGGAATACTTGCCTTGATAAGCTTTAACCACTATTATTGGTTAACTTTGGACCGACTTGGACGTTCGGCTTTATCGTCTAATCACTAACTTATCCTGGATTTGATTTCAACACTCAGGTCCTTCGATTGGAACCTTGCTGAGCTTGACGACTGACCAATAGGATATTTTTAGTCCGATGTCAATCCTCGGGTCCTCTAACTAGAACCTACAGAGTCGAGATACCCTAATTTAGATAATCATTTATGCTTGACACATCCTTGCTATCAAATCTACCCATACGATTTCATAACCCAATTTGTATTTATATGTATTATTGAACTACACATAACAATTAAGGTTCACGTCTTCGAAATTCAGTTTGGTACTTATTTTCAGAAAGTACGTATACTCATCATTTTAAAAAATAGGGTAATCGATTATTTATAAAATATCTTATCACGACACGTAATTAGGTTTCGTATAATATAATTATATATTCTCGTTCGACATTTCCGATAATTATAGGTTACGTTCCCGTATTTTCCGAATTAATTTCCCGAAAATCGGGTAGCGTCTCCTCTATTTATCGGCTTACCCGTCGAAACATAATCGACGTCAATATCCCATTCACAATTTAAAATCAATTCAATCACAATCCAATAATTACAATTCACATTCCACTAACGATATAACTTTTAAAATTAATTAATCATTTTCGTTTCGAAATTAACTTCACGAACTAATTTATTTAATTTATAAACATAGGACACAGATTAAAATCATCATCGCCCACCGTCGGCTCGCCGAGACTCATCGCCGACGGCAGTAAAATTCGTCGGTACCCGATAAATTTCGGATTTTCATACGAATTCCACCGATTAATTATTAGTAACTCCCACACGAATTATTTATTTTATTCACGAATATCAGTCATGTATTTTCCTGCAAAATTAATAAAACAAAAATTCAATCAAAACATCTGAATAAGGCAACAACAAGTAAATCAAATAAACCCATCACTACCACGCGTATACACGCGCTGATACAGGGGGAGAGGACGGTGACAAAGTCACTGAAAACAGGACAAGGGCGGCGGTGGTGATTACCGGAAAATCACACAGCAAACACACCCACACAGACTCACACACACAAAGGGCACACACACAGCAACCACAGTACACGCACGCCTACGGGCCACTACCTCGCCGGAAAACAGTAAAGGGTGGCGGCCAAAAAACTTATCAAAGGCGGGGGGAAGAAACGGAAAACAACAGGGAGGAATTGGAGGAGATAGAGAGATTAAAAGAGAGAGATAGCGAGAGAGAAAGTGAGCAGGAGAGAGAGCCCAGAGATTTTCTAGAGAGAGATTGATGCGGTGTTGATAAGAAGAAAAAGGGATAAAACATGTATAATGATCTGATTTGTTTCCCCTTTTTTTATTGCCCTGAATCTGACACCGGAATTTACAATTTAACAAGTGACTAACGGGTGAAAACAACCCGGAAATCCCCAGAGTAGTTTAAAATTCTCAAAATAATTAAAAATTAATAATATAAAATTTTCATCATGTTTAAAATATTTTTGAATCACGCATCATACTCGCATTTCACAATTTAACGAACAGACATGCGGGTGAATAAAATCCGAAAAATTTCCGAAATAATTTTAAAATTTTCGAAATATTAAAAACCTAAGAAAACATAAGTTTCGTAATTTTTGAAATATCCTGGAATTTAAAATTGAATTTATTCTTTAATATAATTAAAAAAATCATTTAGGGATAAATAATTGATGAAATATTGATTTCTAAATTTTATAAATTCTCATAAATAATTATTGAAATTATAAAACCATAAAAATAATTTTAAAAGTAATTTCAATATATATGAGAATAAATCTTCAATTAAATCACTTTTAAAAGTGAAAACAAAATAATACAACTCAGCCTTTAACAGTATAATATAATTAATCCTCAAACACCACAGAGTCACATCCTGCTAATAATAGATACAACATTCTGTTGAAAGAACCATAACATATTTTATTTATTTAATAATTTCATAATTACACTCTTAATATCGAATCCGAAAATAGATTACTTAGCGGCTAAGTAACTATAAAACGATATAATTTGATACCAGATTTGGATAATTATCAAAACCGAACTTCTTATAAAACTCCTTACAAGAAAATAATGTAAAAATATCCCATCTCTCGAGAATACGGGTTTTATTGACCTACTGAAATGACTATCGTATCGAAAATTTTGCGCCGGGACTTGTACCGGTCAAACCGTATCCCGGATCGAAAAAGTCAATAACGGTTGAAGTTTTCAGAAGAGTTTTGGGTTATAAAAACGCAAAAACGGTTGAAGTTGGACGATTCCCAATTTTATAAAGTAGTTTTATAATTACTTAAAAATAATAATTATTAATTCTATAAATCCTTATAAAGTCATATAACAACCCAAAAATTACCAGAAAAATACCAAAATTGTCTATATTTTATTCTGGATATTTTAAAAATTAAAATACCTTAATCTTATAATATATAAACACCCAAACATCACTTCCAATTATCCAATAATTCTTCAAAAAAATCACATAAAATCACATAGCAATTATTTATTGATAAAAATAATTACACGATATTTCCCTAAAATTACAATTATGATAAGAGAGAAAATTCAGAAGTTAGAAAATTTCCTCAGGTTTTTGATTCCTTTGACTCGTCATGCCCTTGGAAAGCTAACCCTTGAAGTAAAAGAAACCTTATACAATCAATTGCAGCAAATAGTTGAACATGATAATCATTCTTGACTTTGTCAGATTGCTGCGAAAGAGCAATGTCAGTGTGTTACGTACATATCATTAACAAATGACAAGCTCTTTGACAATTTTGATGAATGCTATTATGTTCTCCAATATGTCTAGCAAATTTGCCCGGTTTCTTCCAATTTTTGTATCCGTCGATAACAAATGAGTCATTATTTCCTGAACCACACTTATCTTTAAACAAATAACAATACAAACTGAAAACAACATCTTTTTTTATACTAAAGTCTAACCAAGTAGGATGGTCTTCAAACTACGAAAAATTAAATATCATATTTCTCTTACCAAACGGTGTCAAGGGAAAGTCATGGTTTTTTGGTTAAATGGCCCTTTTATCAAGAATGCTATGTTAGGCCACACACATTGTAGAGGGGGTGAATACAGTGTATAGCACAATCAAATCGAATTCTAATAACACAAGTAATAGAAAACAGACTTTATTCAAAGAAATAAATTCTGTTACAGTATGGAACTGTCCTCTCTCAGTGATGAACAAATATCACGAGAGCTGCTAGGGTTACAATGAATAATATTCTCGATAACGATAACACTTATAGTGTAAACCCTATGTCTGTGTTTATATACTACACAGTTACAAGATAATCGCTAATTGATATGGAATATAATTATGCTTCCTAAAATATATCAATCAGGTATCTTTTCTTCCAAGTATTCTATTCTTCATAGAATTCCTTCTTCATGCATATCTCTTCTTACGTTTGTCTTTATCTTCTTTTCCTTTCAATCAGCCGTCTTTCTTATCTGAACGTTTCCTTTAAGTCCTGATATTATCTTCTGATAAATATCTCCTGAAACTTAAGTACTGATAACTTAAGTTCTGACTTCAGTATAAGTGCTGATTTCAGTTAAGTACTGATTTATCCTGTTTAAGTAAGATCTGAAAACTAAACATAAATCATATTAGTCATGACATTATCAAATATATCTAACAATCTCCCCCAACTTGTAAAATTGTCATAATATACAAGTTTAACAAATATTTGATGATGTCAAAAATATTAAGTACAAATGCATGAGAATTTGACTAGATAACTACAACTTACACTCCTTAAAGCTTTACCAATTTTAACTACTGATAACAACTTCAGTCTGTATTCATATACGAAGATAGTGTATGATCAATAAAGGATCTACCCCTTCCAGTGAAGGAAGCGAATGTTCAAGGCTGATCCACTTATGCTAGTTCAGGAATCTGTAATAACCCCAATTTTTGGAAAATTTTTGAAACCCTTATGAATAGTGTTTTTGCTGAATGAGAAAACTTTTCATGCCACACTAGGTAGGGGTTCTTTTATGGATATTCTGAGATTTTATTGGCACTCTATATGGTATATAAGTGTATGTAAAGATCGTCAGGATCCAATTCCGAACACTTTGATTTTTCCCGGAAATCCATTAGATACGGAAAGAATTGAGTATAAGGTAACAGGATAACAAGGATTTAAATTAAAGGATTATAAGAGAGGATCATAAAAGAAATATAATATATTGAGAAAGGTTAAGGGAACCTAAGTAATAAGATCCCGGGTATGATCCCTCAAACGATAAACGAGAACGAAAGTTAAGCGAACCGTATAACAGATCAGCGGTCATTAGGCAAACAATTAGGAAGTTAATCAAAGGGATTAGAGAGGATGATGTCACCCAACCAATGAGAAGGGGACAAGGAAGGAAAGATGACATCATAGCATGACACAAGCATGACATAAGGAGGAAGGAGATGTGGATGGTTATTAACCACACAAAATCAAGGTTAAATTAGTAATTAACCAAAAACAAAACAAAACCAAATCAACCAAGCCAAATAATTCATTTTTCATCAAAACAAAAAGAAACCAAGGCACTTCATCTTCTTCATACTCTCGGCTTCTTTCTTAAAAAATGAAGATCCAAGCTCCACCACTTACTATTTAGCAAGGTAATTATCAAAGCTTCCCCATGGATAGTTACATACTTCCTATAAGTTTAAGCTTCTAATTCCAAGCCAATCTTTTTCTATAAATCATGGAAGAAGATAGTGAATAGTGTTTTTCAAGAACTAAAATTTGTGTTCTTGAAGTTTTGTTTAGATTAAGCTTGGATAAGGACTTTAAGGGTGATTCCAAGCCATTCTCTTGATTCTCCACTCTCCAAGGAAGGTATAAACTACAAACCCTAGCTTTAGTTTTGAGTAATTAGGAATGAATATGTTTGATATAGTATATGTGAAGCATGATGCTTGATTGTTTGAAGTTTGGTTGAGTTTGTAGAGATTAGTTGGTTTTGTGGTATTGTTGGAGTTGTAAATCTTGATAATTAGTTAAAGAACCTAAGTAAAGCTTTTAGTTCATGTGGGGAATAAGTATAAATGGTTAATGTGGATTTGTTGGGGCTGTTATGATGTGGTTTGGATGGATGTTGGTTGTATGATTGATTTGGGGTTGAATTGTGGTTGGTTTTGAATGGTTTAAATTTGGGAAATCACGTAAACATAGCCGTCGTAACGTCCGATTTTCTTTAGACTGTTTTTGTGCATAACATTAGGACCCGAGAACCCCCTGCTAGGTTTTTACCATTGCCATGTTTAGATAGTTCATGTTACGAGCTTCGTTTTGATATGTAGTTCGTTCGATTCCGATGCACGGTTTAGGAGAAACGACCGTTTCAAGTAACGGCGTTTCGCGAACGAAACTTTTCCCCTCGCCTTACTTTGAAACATAGGTTAAAGACCAAAAAGGTTAAATTAATGTATGAAACAATTATGGTAAGAGTGTTAGGCAGTTGGTAAGACACTCGCGAAGGAATCGCCTTAAAACTCGTAATGGTTAAATTATTAAAAATGGTGGAGCCGAGGGTACTCGAGTAACTTAAGAGAATCAGTAAGCGCAAAACAAGCGTTAGAGTCTAAGTTAGTTAAAGTATAGATTTACAAGTGACTTTGGTTTAATTCCAACTTACTTGTTGCTTATAGGTTACCAGACTCGTCCCGAGCCATTTGTAACCCCCAGTCGCCCAGGCAAGTTTTCTACCCGTTATACTGTTGTTGTGATGTATATGTGTATATGCATGATCTTGCGATAAATGAATATTTGTTATTAGCAAATTCTTGCGATATATTGTAGCATGTGATATGGTATATATGCATGCCTGTTTCATATTCTTGGATTATATATCTGTTGGTTAAAATGCTTGCAGTTGCATAATACCTATGCTAGAGATAAGCGGTATTTGAATTTACCCTTAGTATAGGGGATCAAAAGGTGAACATATTTCTAAACCGGGAGTCGATGTTCTCGAGTATAATATATATATTCTTATATATATATGGTTATAGTTTTCAAAACTATTAATCGAATAAGGTTTATTCGATAACTTTAACTTTATATTATTATTGAATATTATTTCGAATATTCATCCGAGGACTTAGGACTCCTTTATTTTATTATTGAATATTATTTCGAATATTCATTCGAGGTATTATGACTCCGCTTATTATTTAATAATATTCTTTATTTTATTAAAGAATAATATTTCGATAATCAAACTTATTTTCGATTATTCAAATAAAGATTGTACTTTCGTATAAGTATATCTTTGGTTATTTAATACTCATTTCAAGTATAAGTCTTACAACTTCTACTTCAATTATTTGTATAAAGATTAATCTTTATGGGAATATTATTTAAATAATAATATTCAGACATTTTCTAAAAATATTGGGACTGATTTACTTCATTAAATCAGCATTACTCCAAACACTCTTTAAAGTGTTTTCGAGTCTTCAAAATAATTTTTAAAAGTTAGAGCGGATCCCAAAACTCATTTTTATATTTAAGATCTTCCTTTTTAAGGGGATTTAAATACTCGCTCAAAACCTGAGGGATCCGGCTCTGTGGTGTATTTTATATTCGCAACAAGGTTGCGGTTTTGGTAAATGAATTGATTACTTACCCAACGTTCGGGAAGTAAGTCCATCTATTTGAGTCGGCATAAGCAACATGGGCTCAGTGGGCGTCCATGATAGTGTAAGTGGCTCAGTGGGAGTCCATCAAATGCATAAGTGGCTGAGTTGCAGTCCAGCATAAGGTCCTATTGCGACCAGGGTGATGACCAGTGGGGAATTCGTCCATCTACTAGTAGAAAAGGTTACTTATTGGTATCTTTGCCTGATCAGCAAGATATCAGGTTTATGTCAAAAAAATTTCCTTTCCAAATTTATTGGATATTGCAATTCTGTTCATACTTTACATGACAGAGGTTTTCAGGAAACATATGTATATATATAGGTGTATATATATATCGGGACTTAATGAAGTATATCATAACTTCATTTCCTTCAAAATATTTCAAAGATTGAATCTATTTAAGTCTTATCTTGTAGTCTCATCAGTGTGATGAACTTTTGAAACTAATTATAACTTGAATGGTGGTAGTTCAAGTAGTATTTGGAAAAGATATAAGTATATTGGAGTATCTTGTAACTTCATCTTTTAAACTTATATCTAGTAAATGATTATCTTATGCATGACAAAAATTTTCAGAAAAACGTTGAGACAAGGTTAGATATATGAGATCACCTTGCAACGATATTTTTATACAGTTATACACTGGAACTCTGTGTGTATTATGCATGGAAGAGGACTTCCAATATTTTGAAAAGTATATATATATATACTGAATATTTTGTGACTTCATCGCATTAAGATATCAACTTGGTTCATTTCTTTTGACCAAGACTTTCATGAGTACTATGAGAAGGCTCATATATTGTTAATCATTATACATATTATTTTGGTGGGCTTGCTGCTCACCCTTGCTTTCTTCTTTCATCACACAACAACAGATAGAAAAGATGAACAGGACCAAGCTCCCGATTCGCAAGCAATTAGGAAACATTCCGCAGTTTCCTATAGGCGTTGATGTCGCTGTAGCTGAGGTAGGAACTACCAATAGGCTAGGCTTTCAACTTTTGATGTACCAGACTTATGTATCTTTATCAATTGTAATAATGGCAAAGAAATGTAAATCTATTCAGAAACCTTTTTAAGGTGTATTGACATATAATTGTGGAATAAAACGACTTGTGTTTATTTTTGGATATTCATCTCTGAGACTATAACTTGTGGTGTGTGTGTTTATTGTGGGGTCACAGTACAGAGTAGTTGATTGTGTATTAAGATTGAGTGTTATTAAGGGAAATGGAACTCGTGACAACCCGGATCCCCGACCCCGGATTTGGGGGTGTTACAGAAGTGGTATCAGAGCTAAGCGTTATAAACCTCAGAGATGATATGACGTTAAAATATAAGTTCACTAAGATAATAAGGACTCTTGCCAAGTTCATAGTCGGACTACCTAACGTAGTACTGACAGTTAAAACCCTTATGGGAACCCTTATAAATATCGTGATAGAAGCGTAGTTCGTTATCGTTTATGGTAGCGGGACTCCGAACCCTGAGGTTGAAGAGCAACAGCGCGATGATGTTTTATTACTTATTGGAGATCAGATTGTGGATCTGATAGAGCGTCCTAACGCAGGACCGGATGATGTTCATATTGAGGATGTAGCGGTTGAGGATGTTGTCCTAGAAGGGATTGTTGCTGAGGAGGATCCCGTGGGGGATCCTGAAAAGAATGAATAAAGGACCACTGAGGAATTGATAACCATGGTTAGGGAAACTACCAGAGGTAGGATTGGTCGGTCACTACCGGAGGTTCGTTCAAGTTCGTAAAGATAGTAGCCCCTTTAATGTGGCTTACTCATAAGACTGAGAAGTTCGAATGGACAGAGAAATGCGAGAACAGCTTTCAAGAACTGAAGCAAAGGTTGGTGACGGCTCCTATGTTGGCGTTGCCGGATGGAAAAGGAGATTTTGTGATTTGTAGTGACGCTTCGCATAAGGAATTAGGGTGCTTCTTATACAGCACAACAAGGTAATCGCGTACGCGTCAAGACAATTAAGGGAATATAAAATTTGATATCCCCACCCATGAGCTTGGGCTCGTGGCAATAGTTTTGCCCTAAAGATTGGAGGCACTACTTGTATGGAGAGAAGCGCGAGATTTACACAAGCCATAAGTGCTCTAGTGCATTTTCACGCAGAAAGAGCTCAACATGCACCAGAGGAGGTGGTTAGAGCTAATCAAGGATTACGATTATGAGATTCTTTATCATCCAGGGAAAGCCAAAATGGTGGCTAATGCCATTAGTATAAAGGAGAGACTCAAGATGAAAATGTCTTTGGGAGAGTTGATAAGAGATTTTGAGAAAATGGAAATAGAAGTGAAGGTAACCGGAGCCGGTACCGAAACGCTGTTTGAGATTGCAATACAGCCCGAATTATCGAAAAAGATCATATTGTGCCAAGAAAAAGTGATGAATGAAGGCAGAGACTCAATGACTGGAGAAGAGATTAATACCAAGAAAGATGATAAGGGAATAATGAGGTATTCCTACAGAATTTGGGTTCCAAATGTTTAAGAGCGTAAGGACTGGATCTTAGATGAAATCCATAGCTCGAGGAATAAGATTTAGGGCAAACCCCGAATGTGATAGTCATGGAGGTTGCCATTAAGAAAGAAGGAGCCCATAACATAATGAAGTGGAAAATAAGGATTTTAACGTATAAGATAACCCCAAGTATGGGAGAAGGATGAAATATTTCATACTAAGGAAACAGAAAGTCGAGTAAGGAAAGGAGACCCGAGACGGTACTTCTATACGGCAATTCATGGACCTGTCTAAAAAGAACTTAGACTATTATCCCCAACCACCACCCTGAGGAGACAATGCGGTGAAAAATTCTTTCAGGACCTTTAAGTCGCTAAGCTCTCAGAGTTCCAAGGAACAAGCAAACCCAGTAGAGGCGAGAGCCTGGCTAAAGGAAATATAGGAATCATTTAAGATTCTAAATGATGGACGAATCACAAAAGACTGTTTTTGTCACTTACCCTCCTAAGAGTGAGGCCACCCGCTGGTGAAAGACCAAGAAAGGCACGGAGCCAGAGGTTATAATAAACTGATTAAAGTTCAGTCAAATGTTTCGGGAAAGTACTTCCCAAGGTTATGGAAATAGTGTAGAAACTTTAGAGCTGAAACAAAGGCGGACGAGTATGATCAATTATGAATCTAAGATTGTAAAAGTTGTCAAGATTTGTTCTGATGACTAGAATCCCAGAACGACGTGATGTTTGAAGTCAATGATTAGTGCGTTCGTGAAATGATTACAAGAGAGAGGTAGATAAAAAGAAACTGAAGCGGAAAGAAATATAAAGGCAATAGAGTTGGAGGAATGATAAGGGAGTTAGATATGAGGAAACCCTAAAGACTCGTAGCAATAGAAATAGAAAAGTATGTAATCGTCAGGATGAGGGTGATTCACCATGAGTTAAAATTGATGGTTGAAGGCATAAGAGATACATATAGTTTATCCCCTGTAAGTTGGGAGGATTTGAGGAAACCTTGAGATAGTTCGAAGGATAAATAATGAGACGCGGATAGACTGAGGAGACAAGAAAGTAAGAAATTAGGAAAATTGGATGAAGGAAGTGACCTTCAAGAAAGTGAAGTGTAAGACCGGGGGCATGATACCCAGAAAGGGAGACGCCAGGTATGAAAGATATCCCAACATTGAGATGACTGTTGAGATAAACAACAAAAGAAAATAAGGATTTTTTAAGAAGAAGTTCACGTTGAACACGACCAATATCTTCTAGAACATCCCTGTTATCATTACTAAATCAGGCAAGAAAAGCGGATAACCGTTGTTATCTTTTGGAGGCCATATTGGTTGACCTCATTTTAAATAAGGATATTATTGTGAAATTTGGTATAGACTATCGAGATGGGAATGATTAAATAAAATAATCTATCAAGGATATATGACTTGATTTATCCATGGAAGGATGCATGTACCTTTTTAAAGGTGGAATTAAGGATAGAACCTCGGTAACTTAAAATGAATCCTAGGGGAATGCATAAAGGTTGGCATTTCACCCTTAATAGGGATAGTATGAGTTTTGACAGTATGAATTGGAAAGGATTAAGGTAACAACAATCTTTAAGGATCAGTGGAGAAATTTTTCAAAAGTATATAGACAATGGTTCTAGTATTAGTAAATGGTATTTTTATATGCCCTGTATCTAGGGAATACAGGAGGAACAATTTAAGGATAACCTTAGAGGTCTTACAAGGAGAAAAGGTAATATTCAAAGTTCTCAAGAATAGAAATTTTGATAAAGGAAATATGACGTAATTATAATAATGCCAGGTGGGGCACGTGTTGAACCATAAGAAAGTATAGATCGACCCAATGAGGGTCGAGATTGGTGAAAACAAGAAGGACCCAAGATAAGAGACGTCCTAAGTATGATCGAGAGTCAGTCGTGGCAATGTTCACATCTAAAGACTAAGGCAATGACTTATGGAAAAAAATGGTGATTTTTTTTCTTCTCACCAGGACTTAAGAAAAAGCATTTTCACATAAGCAGTGATTGAAATGAGGTAGAAAATTTATTTGGAGGTGGTTAAAAAATGACATTGATTGTAAGGAAATTTTACTATCAGGAAAGGTCAAAGAGGTGGCCGACACTTTAAGTGTAAGAGGATAATTATAAGCACACGTGCCAGAGGAATACAGTGATGATGGTTAAAGCCGTGAAGGTTGTATTATGGTTTGAAAGATTGATATTTCTTCTGATGATTGTACGATACTCAACCGTAATAGTAGTTTGGTAAAGATTTAATTCATGTTAGCACTGTGAGCGGACTATCTATTTTAGAAGGTCCTATCTTGAGATAAGCCAGGACCATGTTACGAGAGGACTAAATGAACCTTTGAGCTTCATGTCTCCTAATAAAGAAATATGGTTAATAATGGTATTAACCTGCTATCATTGCTTTCATTGAAACTCTTCTGAAATTTTATCTGCTTCATGTCATATGTGCGTCAAGTTCAGGAGTGTTCTTCATGAATCATGAGCGGTGATCATGTTACCTCCTTTGAAGAATTCGATACGACAGGTATGGACTCCGTATGGTTAGCTATTAAGATTCCAAGGAAAACGAATGACTACCGTAGGTCCGTGGTGGACTATAAGAATGCATCAACGATTCTTTGAATAATGAGCCAATTACAACCGCGAGAGTTGTATGGTAATGGATGTTGAGATTAAGTACCACTAATCGGGTCGTGGTGATGTATAAGTTATCATTGATAGACTAATTAAGTCGATTATCTACCTATTGAATATTTATTTCTTCTTATCAATAGAGAGTCGTATTACTATACGAGGAAGGTTGCGGTGCAAGCATAAAATTCTAGTAACGAGGAGGTCTAGAATGAAATCCCAGATTCGATTTTCGCTATCGAGGGAGTTTTAACGGTGATTATTTATAAGCTCGAGCAAGAGCATGGGTTCATAGAATGATGGACGGAATAGTAAATATTCATGCATGTGAATTGCGATGCTATAATACTTGATGTTGAGATATATACATATATATATTTTGTTCTCTTGTGACAAACCTCTATAGTTTAGAGGTAGATTCCAAGCCAGATCTTTTGTGGCAGTATTTTTTTTATATACAATTCTCTTCAATTCGTTCTTTTCTTTTCATTTTGTATAAGCTGAGAAGAACAACCCTTCCAGAAGGGGAGGTATTGCTGAATGACTATCTATCTGTGTGATAGAAGCCTAGTAGGATACCACATGTTGTTTAATTGCTTGTCAAGTATTAAAGGCTGGCCACCTTCTGTACTAACTATGCAATAGAACAAGTGTTCATGATCATAGTGATCTCTCAATAAATTCTTTTACTTCTACATGAAGGACCAAGCTTTCGAAGATGGAGGCAGCTAGAGATGAAGTGGTACCAAGTATGGTGGTATTCGGAATGGAAACGCATTCGTGATACTAAGGTTGACGCATTTATTAAAAGGTTATAAAACTCTAGCGAGTAAAGGTATATCTAGAATAGTATTCTGTACGGAAGATAGTAACGCTTACGAACCAGAAAAGAAGGAGTATTGAGAAGTATAAGCTATAATACTAGAAGCTATGATGAGAGTCTGTGCAATAGACTTGAAAGAATTTGGAATGATCACTTAACGCGGATTGAGTTTTCTTACGACAATAGATCATATGTCATTATCGATATGTCGCCTTATGAGATCCTTGAGGGAAGACAATGTCGATCTCCTTTATGTTAGGATGAAGTTGTAGAGCGCAAGATGCTCGGACCAGCAGTGGTCCAAAGGACCAGGAATATAATAGATCTAATCAGAAGGCGGTTGTTAGTAACCCAAGATGGACATGAGAAATATGTTAAATTGACACGAAAGGATAAGGAATAGGAAGTAGGGGACCTAGTGCTGTTATAGGTATTCCCTTGGAAAAGATGGATGTGGTTCGGAAAGAAAGGAAAGTTAAGCCCACGAAGTGTGGACCCTTGGAGATATTAAGACGTATTGGGAAGTTAGCATATGAGCTAGCCCTACCCCCGAACCTATAGCAAGTTCATAACGTGTTTCACGTATCAATGTTAAGGAAGTGTAATTCAGATGCCAGATAAATAGGGGCATATGAGCGCATAGACATGCAACCCGACGTAACCTATATGGAGCAACCAGGAAGGGTTATAGAGTGAAAAGGAACAAGTGCTTAGGAGAAGGATTATCAAACTAGGCAGAGTTTGGTGGCAGGACCACAATATGGGAAAATTTACTCGAGAGTTAGAAAGTGTAATGCTAAGAGGGTACCCCTATTCATTTTCTATCTGATTTCGGGACGGAATCCTTTTAAGGAGGGGAGACTGTAATAACCCCAATTTTTGGAAAATTTTTGAAACCCTTATGAATAGTGTTTTTGCTGAATGAGAAAACTTTTCATGCCGCACTAGGTAGAGGTTCTTTTATGGATATTCTGAGATTTTATTGGCACTCTATATGGTATATAAGTGTATGTAAAGATCGTCAGAATCCAATTCCGAACACTTTGATTTTTCCCGGAAATCCACTAGATACGGAAAGAATTTAGTATAAGGTAACAGGATAACAAGGATTTAAATTAAAGGATTATAAGAGAGGATCATAACAGAAATATAATATATTGAGAAAGGTTAAGGGAACCTAAGTAATAAGATCCCGGGTATGATCCCTCAAACGATAAACGAGAACGAAAGTTAAGCGAACCGTATAACAGATCAGAGGTCATTAGGCAAACAATTAGGAAGTTAATCAAAGGGATTAGAGAGGATGATGTCACCCAACCAATGAGAAGGGGACAAGGAAGGAAAGATGACATCATAGCATGACACAAGCATGACATAAGGAGGAAGGAGATGTGGATGGTTATTAACCACACAAAATCAAGGTTAAATTAGTAATTAACCAAAAAAAAAACAAAACCAAATCAACCAAGCCAAATAATTCATTCTTCATCAAAACAAAAAGAAACCAAGGCACTTCATCTTCTTCATGCTCTCGGCTTCTTTCTTAAAAAATGAAGATCCAAGCTCCACCACTTACTATTTAGCAAGGTAATTATCTAAGCTTCCACATGGATAGTTACATACTTCCTATAAGTTTAAGCTTCTAATTCCAAGCCAATCTTTTTCTATAAATCATGGAAGAAGATGGTGAATAGTGTTTTTCAAGAACTAAAATTTGTGTTCTTGAAGTTTTGTTTAGATTAAGCTTGGATAAGGACTTTAAGGGTGATTCCAAGCCATTCTCTTGATTCTCCACTCTCCAAGGAAGGTATAAACTACAAACCCTAGCTTTAGTTTTGAGTAATTAGGAATGAATATGTTTGATATAGTATATGTGAAGCATGATGCTTGATTGTTTGAAGTTTGGTTGAGTTTGTAGAGATTAGTTGGTTTTGTGGTATTATTGGAGTTGTAAATCTTGATAATTAGTTAAAGAACCTAAGTAAAGCTTTTAGTTCATGTGGGGAATAAGTATAAATGGTTAATATGGATTTGTTGGGGCTGTTATGATGTGGTTTGGATGGATGTTGGTTGTATGATTGATTTGGGGTTGAATTGTGGTTGGTTTTGAATGGTTTAAATTTGGGAAATCACGTAAACATAGCCGTCGTAACGTCCGATTTTCTTTAGACTGTTTTTGTGCATAACATTAGGACCCGAGAACCCCCTGCTAGGTTTTGACCATTGCCATGTTTAGATAGTTCATGTTACGAGCTTCGTTTTGATATGTAGTTCGTTCGATTCCGATGCACGGTTTAGGAGAAACGACCGTTTCAAGTAACGGCGTTTCGCGAACGAAACTTTTCCCCTCGCCTTACTTTGAAACATAGGTTAAAGACCAAAAAGGGTAAATTAATGTATGAAACAATTATGGTAAGAGTGTTAGGCAGTTGGTAAGACACTCGCGAAGGAATCGCCTTAAAACTCGTAATGGTTAAATTATTAAAAATGGTAGAGCCGAGGGTACTCGAGTGACTTAAGAGAATCAGTAAGCGCAAAACAAGCGTTAGAGTCTAAGTTAGTTAAAGTATAGATTTACAAGTGACTTTGGTTTAATTCCTACTTACTTGTTGCTTATAGGTTACCAGACTCGTCCCGAGCCATTTGTAACCCCCAGTCGCCCAGGCAAGTTTTTTACCCGTTATACTGTTGTTGTGATGTATATGTGTATATGCATGATCTTGCGATAAATGAATATTTGTTATTAGCAAATTCTTGCGATATATTGTAGCATGTGATATGGTATATATGCATGCCTGTTTCATATTCTTGGATTATATATCTGTTGGTTAAAATGCTTGCAGTTGCATAATACCTATGCTAGAGATAAGCGGTATTTGAATTTACCCTTAGTATAGGGGATCAAAAGGTGAACATATTTCTAAATCGGGAGTCGATGTTCCCGAGTATAATATATATATTCTTATATATATATGGTTATAGTTTTCAAAACTATTAATCGAATAAGGTTTATTCGATAACTTTAACTTTATATTATTATTGAATATTATTTCGAATATTCATCCGAGGACTTAGGACTCCTTTATTTTATTATTGAATATTATTTCGAATATTCATTCGAGGTATTATGACTCCGCTTATTATTTAATAATATTCTTTATTTTATTAAAGAATAATGTTTCGATAATCAAACTTATTTTTGATTATTCAAATAAAGATAGTACTTTCGTATAAGTATATCTTTGGTTATTTAATACTCATTTCAAGTATAAGTCTTACAACTTCTACTTCAATTATTTGTATAAAGATTATTCTTTATGGGAATATTATTTAAATAATAATATTCAGACATTTTCTAAAAATATTGGGACTGATTTACTTCATTAAATCAGCATTACTCCAAACACTCTTTAAAGTGTTTTCGAGTCTTCAAAATGATTTTTAAAAGTTAGAGCGGATCCCAAAACTCATTTTTATATTTAAGATCTTTCTTTTTAAGGGGATTTAAATACTCGCTCAAAGATATATATTTAAATACTCATTTTTATATTTAAGATATTGCAATTCTGTTCATACTTTACATGACAGAGGTTTTCAGGAAACGTATGTATATATATAGGTGTATATATATATCGGGACTTAATGAAGTATATCATAACTTCATTTCCTTCAAAATATTTCAAAGATTGAATCTATTCAAGTCTTATCTTGTAGTCTCATCAGTGTGATGAACTTTTGAAACTAATTATAACTTGAACGGTGGTAGTTCAAGTAGTATTTGGAAAAGATATAAGTATATTGGAGTATCTTGTAACTTCATCTTTTAAACTTATATCTAGTAAATGATTATCTTATGCATGACAAAGATTTTCAGAAAAACGTTGAGACAAGGTTAGATATATGAGATCACCTTGCAACGATATTTTTATACAGTTATACACTGGAACTCTGTGTGTATTATGCATGGAAGAGGACTTCCAATATTTTGAAAAGTATATATATATATATACTGAATATTTTGTGACTTCATCGCATTAAGATATCAACTTGGTTCATTTCTTTTGACCAAGACTTTCATGAGTACTATGAGAAGGCTCATATATTGTTAATCATTATATATATTATTTTGGTGGGCTTGCTGCTCACCCTTGCTTTCTTCTTTCATCACACAACAACAGATAGAAAAGATGAACAGGACCAAGCTCCCGATTCGCAAGCGATTAGGAAACGTTCCGCAGTTTCCTATAAGCGTTGATGTCGCTGTAGCTGAGGTAGGAACTACCAATAGGCTAGGCTTTCAACTTTTGATGTACCAGACTTATGTATCTTTATCAATTGTAATAATGGCAAAGAAATGTAAATCTATTCGGAAACCTTTTTAAGGTGTATTGACATATAATTGTGGAATAAAACGACTTGTGTTTATTTTTGGATATTCATCTCTGAGACTATAACTTGTGGTGTGTGTGTTTATTGTGGGGTCACAGTACAGAGTAGTTGATTGTGTATTAAGATTGGGTGTTATTAAGGGAAATGGAACTCGTGACAACCCGGATCCCCGACCCCGGATTTGGGGGTGTTACAAATCTCTGGCCAGAGTAAATGAAATTAGAAAGGAGTTTCTAATTTGCATAGAACTACGCATAGTAAATGGTAAGCAAATGATTAAATTAGATAGGCTTGACACGAGATCCATGCCTTGTATTTAATCGGGACATTGTAGAGTAGAAGGAGTTTATTGTACGATAACTATTCACTGAATAGGTTCTTGGTATTCTAAGCAGTGAATTCATATTATCCGGATAGTCGCGATATGCTGAGAAATATCCCTCACGATGTAGAATAAATGTGATTAATTAATTAATCATATTTAATAAATTAGAGAATTTATATAAATAATGATAAAATAATTTAATTATTATTTATTTCTACTACCGGCTTAATATTGAACCTACAGGGTCACACCATAAAAAGAGAATGATTTTATGGTGGAGGAATTAATTAATAATGGCTAATAATTATTTATTTGTGAAATAAATAATTAATTGACAAATTTAATAATTGATTAAATGAGATTTAATTGATTATAAATTAATTAAGAAAAGTTCTTAATATTATTAATTAAGGATTTAATTTTTGGAAATTAAATCAAGAGAGAGAATTATTTCTAAAGTGTTTAGAAAAAGGATTAATAATAAAAAGGTGTTTTAATTATTAATGAGAATAATAAATGGGATAATAATAATAATATTTATGAGAAAATTTCAGCTGAAAATTTTGCCTATAAATATAAATACACTATTATAGACCCTATTTTTATTCGAACCCAAAAACCCAAAAAGTTTGGAAAACCCAATTCTCTCCACCTCCTTCCTCCTCCTTAACATCATTTTCTTTGGGGATACCGGTGGAGTGCTTCACACTTGAGGAGCAACTGCTAAGGATCTCTGATCGTTGTCTCCGAATTATTTTAAAGGTTAGATTCGATCCCTATATTTTTACAACGATTTATATGCTTTTATTTGGATTTTATATGTGTAAAAGTGTTTTGTCATGCCCCGCTGCGTTAAAAATCCAACAACTTGAATATTTTTTTCACAGCTGTTAAGTGAGGTTCTCTTGGATCTGCTTGAAATCTTGCACAAAGACAGGTAGCATACATGATATCAGGTCTACTAGCAGTTAGATAGAGTAGAGAGCCAATCATACCTCTATAATCAGTAATATCTACTGATTTACCAGTATCCTTGTCCAGTTTTGTTGCAGTGGCCATGAGAGTGGATGCACTTGAACAATCTTGCATTCCAAATTTCTTCAGCAAGTTTCTGGTGTACTTGGTTTGACAAATAAAAGTGCCTTCTTCATTCTGCTTGACTTGAAGGCCCAGAAAATAGCTAAGTTCTCCCATCATACTCATTTGATATCTTGACTGTATCAGTTTGGCAAACTTTTTGCAAAGTCTGTCATTTGTAGAACCAAAGATGATATCATCAACATAAATCTGAACCATAAGTCCTTTCCATGGTTGAGGTAGAACAGTGTTTTGTCTATAGTTCCTCTGTTAAATCCGCTTTCCATAAAAAACTGAGCTAAAGTCTCATACCATGCTCTAGGAGCTTGCTTAAGGCCATAAAGTACTTTATCAAGCCTGCAGACATGATTTGGATATTTGGGATCGACAAAGCCTGGAGGTTGTTCAACATATACTTCCTCCTCCAATTCTCCATTGAGAAAAGCACTTTTCACATCCATTTGAAAGACAGTAAACTTTTTGTGAGCAACATAAGCCAAAAATATCCTTATGGCTTCCAATCTAGCAACTGGTGCAAATGTTTCATCATAATCAATTCCCTCCTGTTGAGAATATCCTTTTGCAACCAACCTTGCTTTATTCCTTGTAATTATGCCATCACTATCAGTTTTGTTTCTGAATACCCACTTTGTACCAACAACAGATCTGTTCTTTGGTCTTGGCACTAGGGTCCAGACTTTGTTTCTTTCAAATTCATTTAACTCTTCCTGCATTGCTTGCACCCAATCAGCATCTTGAAGAGCTTCTTCCACTTTCTTTGGTTTAGTCTGAGAAAGAAAAGAATTGTAAAGACATTCACTTGACGTAGTTGTTCTAGTTCTGACGCCTGCATCAGGATTTCCAATTATTAAGTCAGGTGTATGTGATTTAGTCCACTTCCTTGCAGATGGAAGGTTTTCTCTAGAACTGGATGCTCCCCCATGATTCATGCCATCTTCATCAATATCTTTTGATGCTTCCCCTGAAACTATGCTCTCTGAGTTGGATCCTTCAGTATTTAAATTTTCAGAATTATCAGAACTTGGCTTATCAGAACTTGATGAATCAGAACTTGAAGAGCCAGTTGTATGTTCTGATGCTTCTTGAGATGTAGTTGCATCTTTAGTATGCCCCCCTGCACATGTGCATCTTCCTTTGGTGTAGTCACCACAGTTTCAATAACATCAGAGCTTAATCCATCAGAGTTTACAATATCAGGATTTAGACTGTCAGGATTTTCAGTATCAGAATTTAAGTCTTCATTTTCAAATCTCAGCTGATCATGATCATTGAAATCTTCAAGTCCAGTAATTTTCTTATCATCAAAGGAGACATTGATAGATTCCATGACCACCCTTGTTCTCAAGTTAAAGACTCTGAAGACTTTTGTGGAAAGTGGATATCCAACAAAGATTCTTTCATCAGCTTTTAGATCAAATTTCGATGGATGTTCAGGATGAGTCTTAAGAACAAAACACTTGCATCCAAATACATGAAAATATTTCAGACTTGGCTTCTTTTTCTTCACCATCTCATATGGTGTCTTTCCATGCTTGTTAATGAGTGTTGCATTTTGAGTAAAACAAGCAGTCTGCACAGCTTCAGCCCAGAAATAGGTTGGAAGCTTTGCTTCATCAAGCATAGTTCGTGCAGCTTCAATAAGAGTTCTATTCTTTCTTTCAACAACTCCATTTTGTTGTGGAGTTCTAGGAGCGGAAAATTCCTGCTTGATTCCATGGTTTTTGCAGAACTCTTCCATTATCAAATTCTTGAACTCAGTGCCATTATCACTTCTTATAATCTTCACAGAATCTTTGACCAATTTATCCAGTTGTCTGACATGATCAATCAAGATAGATGCAGTTTCACTTTTTGTGTGCAAGAAATACACCCATGTGTATCTGGTGAATTCATCCACCATGACCATAACATATTTCTTCTTTACAATAGACATGACATTTACAGGACCAAATAGATCAACATGTAGTAGGTGATAAGGCTCAAGAATTGATGATTCAGTCTTGCTCTTGAATGAAGATTTCCTTTGTTTAGCCTTCTGACAAGAATCACAAAGGCCATCAGGAGCAAATACTGACTTTGGCAGTCCTCTCACAAGATCTTTCTTGACTAATTCATTTATATTGTTGAAATTTAAATGAGAGAGTTTCTTGTGTCAGTTCCAACTTTCTTCAATTGATGCTTTACTAATCAGACAGACTGCAGAACCATCAGTACTTGTTGAAAGCTTGGCTTCATAAATGTTACCACGCCTGTATCCTTTCAGAACAACTTTGCCTGTAGATTTACTTACAACTTCACAGTGTTCTTCAAAGAAATCCACATGATAACCTCTGTCACAGATTTGACTAACACTCAGCAGATTGTGTTTAAGTCCTGAGACTAGAGCTACTTCTTTAATGATGACATTCCCAAGATTGATATTGCCATATCCCAATGTTTTTCCAATATTGCCATCTCCATAAGAAACACTTGGGCCAACCTTCTCCACAAAGTCTGATATCAGGGCTTTATTTCCAGTCATATGTCCTGAACATCCACTGTCCAGAACTAGGATGTTTTTTCTGTTGCCCTGCAATCACAAAGACCACTAATGATTAGTTTTAAGGACCCAGACTTGCTTGGATCCTTTGGCCTTAGTAAGTTTGTTAACATTTGCAGCGGATTTAGCATCAGAGTTTATGTTAACATTTTTCTTATCAGAATTTACACTATCAGACTTTGAATCAGAACTTACACTAGAAGGAACAATGCTAACTTTCTTTAAAGAAGGTTTTATTTGATAATAATCATAGTACAGACTATGATATTCCTTACAAGTATAAATGGAATGCCATAAACTACCACAATGAAAACAAGGATTTTGTGGCTTATATTTAACAGACTGACTCTTAACTCCTGACTTTGAAGGTAAGGAGTTTATGTTCTTATTCTTCCTGCAAAAAGAAGCCAGATGGTTAGAACTTCCACATTTATGACACATTTTTCTAGGAGCATTAGGAACAGGCTTATAATCACTGCTTTTATTCACACCTTCCTTTCCATTCCTATTTTTCCTAGGTGATTTTACCTTGTTTGCATTCTTAACATCTTTCAGCTTATGCTTAAGCTGCTTCTTTGTCATTAAGTCTACGTTTACTTCAGTTGTCTTTTCCTGTTTTAGTTTGTCAGAAGTTAATTTCTTTTTAACTTCTGATTTCTCAGTATCAGACTTTACAGCTACAAACTTAACAGGTTTTAACTTTGGCTTTTGTTTAACAACTATAGGCTTAATATCTACAGTTCCTTTATCATTCTTATCATCTCCATAACCTAAGCCCTCTTTCCAGTTTTCACTACTTAACAAATTCTGAGTTGTTCAGCCAGAGTTAGTCCAAGTCCTGATAATCTCTCTTTCCTTTTCTAACTCAGCTTTTATAGATTCATTCATTTTAAGTACTTCATCCCTAACATAGAAAGCATCATCTCTATCTTTCTGAGTTTGATGGAACATGACTAACTCTTTTTCTAAATAATCATTCCTCTTTTTACAAGCAAGATTTTCAGAAGTTAATCTTTCACATGTTAAAGTTTGGTCTCTATAGCTAATGAACATGATTTTAAGATATCTTCTCAACTCATTAATATCATCAGTATGAAAGGCATAAGTAGTTTGAGGTACCTTTAACTCAGCAGCTTCAGTACTGCTTTCAGCATTTGCCATATCAGCATTTGCCATCAAGGCATAGTTCTCCTCACTTTCAGAATCTGAGGTGTCTGTCCAGTTTTTCTTCTTTGTGACAAGAGCCTTGCCTTTGTCACTCTTCACTTTCTTGCAATCAGGAGATATGTGGCATTTTTCACCACAGTTGTAGCATTTAGCATTTGTATAATCTCCTCTGTCAGAATTTCCTCCTTTGCCTTCAGTTTTTCTGAAATTCTTCTTATCAGAACTTGCACCTCTCCTGGAAAACTTCTTTCCCTTCCTGAACTTCCTGTATGCTATCTTCGTGATTTCTTTCATCATAAGAGCACACAGCTTCATCATCTCTTCATCAGCATCCGTCTCAGGCAAACTTACAGTTTCTGAGTCATCATCACTATCAGAACTTGATGACTCAGTATCAGACTTTGTGAAGAGAGCTTTACCCTTGCCTTTCCTTGAGGTAGCTGCCTTGGGAGATTCTTCTTCAGCCTTAAGAGCAACTGTCCTTGACTTTCCTCCTTTCCTCTTGCTTCTTTGTTCCATCTCAAGTTCATGAGTCTTGAGCATCCCATAAATTTCATCAAGAGTCGTTTCATCAAGATTATAGTTGTCTCTTATAGTTGTTGCCTTCAAATCCCAGCTTTCGGGAAGAGCTAATAGGAATTTAAGGTTTGAATCTTCAAAGATCATATTCCTTATCAACCAGTGACAAATCATTTAAGAGCTTGACAAATCTGTCATATAAATCAGTCAATGACTCATTTGGCTTTGAGTCAAAGTGTTCATACTCTTGAGTGAGTATTGTCTTCCTGTTCTTCTTGATCGAATCAGTTCCCTGACATCTTGTTTCCAAGGCATCCCATATCTCCTTTGCAGTCTTGCAGTTAATTACCTTTTTTGACATTACATTATCAATGGCACTATGCAGTAAGTGTCGTACCTTCGCATCCTTAGCAATTGAAGTGATATCTTCAGCAGTGTAATCACTCTTCTCCTTTGGTACAGACTTTGCTGCTTCACCTGCAATTGCAACAGCGAGCTTTGTTGGATTGTGAGGTCCTTCCTTGATTCTGTCAAGATATTCTGGATCTATAGCTTCCAGAAACATAGTCATCATCATCTTCCATATGGGATATTCAGACGGATTCAATATGGGAACTCTAATAGTCTCATATCGACTATGGATTTGTGTCTTTGGTGGTTCTTCAGTTTTGGTGGGCTTGGTTGGAGTTTCTACTTCAGACATGATTGTTTTTGGATCTTAAACTGTTTGTGTGTTAATAGATAGGCTTTGATACCACTTGTTAGGCCACACACACTGTAGAGGGGGGTGAATACAGTGTATAGCACAATCAAATCGAATTCTAATAACACAAGTAACAGAAAACAAACTTTATTTAAAGCAATAAATTCTGTTACAGTATGGAACTGTCCTCTCTCAGTGATGAACAAATATCACGAGAGCTGCTAGGGTTACAATGAATAATATTCTCGATAACGATAACACTTATAGTGTAAACTCTATGTCTGTGTTTATATACTAGACAGTTACAAGATAATCGCTAATTGATATGGAATATAATTCTGCTTCCTAAAATATATCAATCAGATATCTTTTCTTCCAAGTATTCTATTCTTCATAGAATTCCTTCTTCATGCATATCTTTTCTTACGTTTGTCTTTATCTTCTTTTCCTTTCAATCAGCCGCCTTCTTTATCTGAACGTTTCCTTTAAGTCCTGATATTATCTTCTGATAAATATCTCCTGAAACTTAAGTACTGATAACTTAAGTTCTGACTTCAGTATAAGTGCTGATTTCAGTTTAGTACTGATTTGTCCTATTTAAGTAAGATCTGAAAAATAAACATAAATCATATTAGTCATGACATTATCAAATATATCTAACATGCTATTCGAATTCTATCTCGTTCTTTATCGTTAAGAGCATCAATGTTAATGTTTTTCCGCGTAACAGGATCTGCTTCAAGTTCATCTACTTCAGTTCCAACATTTAAATTTACTTGAGAAAATTGAGAGATTACTTCAATTGGTTCAGACTTATTTATTATTGGCTGAGATGTTGTAGATGGAGGAGATATAACAAGTTTTTTGAAATATCGATACATAGTTGTTCAATAAAAGAAATTATGGAGGAGAATATGAGATGCTTTTTTCCCCTTTCTTTAACTTCTTCACTATGTCAACAATTAGTAACTAAATCATGTATCGATACAATAATTAAGGATATACAATAATACAAATCAGAATAAAGGTTAGAGAAACTCAATTACCTAATATTTAAGCACAGAGAGGCAGAGAAGTAGACTAGAAAAGTTTAACCCTTCCGGACCATATATAACCTAGAAAGATGTAATTTGTATGGTTGTATCTTATAGTCACACATGTCCTTTATCTGCTTGATTTTATAAATATCTGAAGATAATATACAAATCACCATCTTATATTTGTAAAAAAAATGTTATTTTTACAATTACACCCCTATATTTTCAAAATTTTAGGGGGACATTTACATTTTTTCGAGAAAATTGCGGCAGTATTTTTTTTTATTATGAGGGGGACACGTGTCCCCCGGCACTCTTACTAGATCCCCGGCTGGGTAAGAATTTTATGAAAAAAGAAAAGATATTTTTCGAAACACAGACAAATTCACGAATTTTTGTTTTGCTTTTCAGAAGTAACGATAGGTTAGGAACTCTGGGTAATCGGATTAATCATCAACAAACAAACTTGTTTCTTAGGTCCTGATCCTCCGAACATGTTTTGAAAGATATAACAATCTAAGAATGATTAATAGCAATAGGGTTCTACAATATGTAAATTAATTCTCAAATCAAATACAACCGAGCTAATAATACAATATCATTCAACAAATCTGCAGGACAAAACTGTGAACAAAGTCAGAACCCATATATTACACACATATACGATATAGTATCCAATGCTATTTAAACATATCCCTCAGAACATAAACAGCGTGGGAGCGAATGCTGGTATGATTCCTGGGATGGGAGGACTCCTATCAAAACAAATACAAAATCAATTTATCAGTTGTTGTACATGTCTTTCTTCATACCAGAAGCAGAATATCGAGGTCTCAATTTTTTTTCTTTTTTTTTTTATTAAATTATAGTAGTAAGTTACCGGTAATCTTCAGACCGACGAGTCGGGACCTTAGATTTCTGCATGGGAGAAACTTTCCGTTTGAGAGTTTTTTCCGAACCTGTGCTGCTATTGCTTCTCTTGACAGCCACAATATTATCCTCGGAAATAGCTTTAAGAGAAGGCCTCCATTCAGCAGCGGCGGAACCAGATTTAATGCTACACTTTCTCCGGTTACGGGACTCATCACTCTCTGCCTGCCAAACACTTTCGAGACCCTTAAAACCATCAGATGCAGAGGCTTCGTTGACGGAGCTAGAACAACAAGTGCACCGGATTAGATACTCCAAAATTGTCATGGTTATGAAATGGTTTATAATCAAGTTGAAGCTATTAATGTATGCAGGACATGTAATGGATAAATAATACTACCATGTACAAGTGGGGCGGCTTCGTTTTATAGACACAAACTTTTCACTAATAATCTTTTCATGGCTGCCTGGATTAAGCTCTGTCTTATCTCAAATACTACCAATTTGCCACTAAACTATTGTCTTAATTACGCTTTTACCAAGTTATTTTATCTTACTTTAATTCCTGTGGGCCGGGCCGTATCTATAATTCAAGATACTTAGGATATTTGTCGGTTTTATCATAGTGATTTGGGTGTTGTAACAAATGCTAACTCATCACTAAAAGATTAGTGATATTTTCTTCATTTACTTAAATATCATTTACGTTCATATAAGGAGGGAAAAAGAAATGTCGCCTAGTAGTACAAGTCAAAGAAATTATCTGGTATGTAATAAGATGAAAAGCATATCATCGTCAGTTCAATGTGTATGCTTTAAATTTTTAATAATCCCATCCATGTCACTAGTATGGATTTTACATTCAAGTTACATCAAATCAATTATACACTACACAAAATACAAATCTATACGGACCATTATACGTAGAACTAGCCACGTACTATACATTGAATTATACGAGTCTAAATGTCATTCCTAATTGTATAACATGTTTGTGCTCTATTTAGAAGTTAGGCTTATCCAAATAACTAATTATGTTATATCTGTTTAGTCCTTTGCAACTTCCTGGATCTGTATCACAATTCACAATACAGATGTAGTATCTATTAACTCCTGGCAATATAAATCAACATCTAAACAATTTGAAATAGCAATTGACCTCTACCACATAAACTCCAGCATTTAAGGTTCTCATATTTTTCTAGTCCTTGCAAGCTCTGTGCTTTCATGTTTCAACCTGCACCAGGAAATCTCTCCTGTTAACTTCAAAGAAACCAACTTCTCAACAATCTACTGCCCCCACGTAACGACGACAGCTTATCAGTACTGTCCTAGTCAGTGTGAACACCGTTTCTGCTACGATACGAAGCCACATTGTTCTTTGTCTTTATTTCGCAACATTTCACCAACTGAAGACAGATTCACTGATTTTTTTTTGTCAGTATCGCCTGCTATAAATATAACCCCCAATGTACGTAAAAATCAACAATGTTGCTTTCGGTGCTATAAATTGTTAGGGTTATGGACCAAAATTATGTTGTATAGACTTGATATTACTGGACAGCTGTTGCAAATATCCTGTGGATAGGATACTAACTTGCAACATTCATCTTAGTGTGGCCAAGTATGTCTGCTACAATACAACTTAAGAGTCAGATCACATTTTGTATGATCTATAGTATTCAGTGTACACAAAGCCGACAGGCCATGCTTATGCCGTTCCATCCTTCAATATTTAAATTCAAAATTGTATGACTCATAGTATCTGCATGAAGTATATATTGTGCTTAAGAAACGTGTTTTCTAGGGTACATTAATGTCAACCAAGCCCATCACTAACTTCTCTATCAAATCCAAGTCTAGACGTCTAGTTATAGAGACTTCTTTCAATTCGTGCAATTGAATATGCAACAATCTGAGAGATTTTTTTCGCAAACAAGCATAAAAAAATATTCACAGATTAGAATTATTATCACATCATACATAACAGAAACATTCAGAAATAAACCCCCAATTTATAAAATCATAATAGAAATATATAATTATAAAACTATAAAAGTAATCCAAGCCTCTGTGTTCAAAGTACATCTTAGTTCCAAAGAACTATGTTCAAACAGGATATCGTCCAAACAAAAAAAACTACTAACCCATTAATTGCAAAATGCTCTCAATACATATACTAGATATTTGATTTAAGGTGCAACATAAATAGTTTGCTCTCTTCCATTATAATATTCGAAAGGGAAAATAAAAATAAGAATGAGTTGTTAATAGATTACTATCGCATAAGCTCTTCTAATAAACATGCGATTCTTGGCCATAGTAAAGCTTAGTCCATAACATTCGATTACTGGGGGTGGGCATTGGTGTTGTCCGGCTGGCCTGGGACTGGTCTTGGCCTAGCATACTCAGCAAATATAACCCAACCATCAAGAAACTGCAAAAACAGTAAAACAGGAAGAACATTAAAAAGCTTTGGCAAAAGACATTAACAAAATTTATTATTTTTTTGACTTGAATACAATTTGCATCCCCTAACTTATAAACGGGTGGTTTTGATATACACACTATCTCTGTCAAAAAAATATACACTATCTAAAAAGAAATTTGCATCCCCCAAATTTCAAAATTCCGGTCAGAAAGCAACCCAAGACCCTAAACTGTTGGCTAACACAGTTATACTTTTAATTTGCAAGGGTATTATTGTCATTAGACAGTAAGAAAATTAACAAAAAAGAAGTCCAGAATAACATTTTTCCTTCCTAAAATTAAAAATAACATTATTGAGGCTGATGTATTGCATGGTCCAATACAGCCTGAAACAAGCAAAACACAAAAAGTAGCATGAATTAAAGGACGAGAATAAGGATTTGGCTCTATTCTTTTCTGGCTGAGTGACAAGTTTAACCTCTTTTGGAGGACAACGTGACAAAAATAACCAGTTTTAAAAATATTGACAATAGCCGATTGAATACGCATTAGATAGTAGGGTATTGTGATCACGCATTTGCAAAAAAATATTACTTATTATTTAAAACGGCATAACGCAACTGGTACTCCAGTATACAGTCAATAAGCATTTTATAGTTGCGTAACCAGTACAAACAGAAATGTGATATGCAACTGGCACTTGCATAATCATTAATACTTAATATTTTGAAGTGGGCCAGGATTCCTAAAGTGATGTTTGATATTGGAGGGATGAAAATTAACTTATACTTTTTCAAGCAGAGAGCTCCAGTTGTAGACTTGCAGTTGAAAAACACAAGGACCATTATATAACTTGAATACACATCTGAAATGACAGATTCAAAAGGCTAGATTAGAATTGGCCAATTTCTGAGAACCGATTATTTTAGTACAACTTTGTGAAAAATAGGTTAAATTTGTCATTTTTTCTTCTTTTCTTTGCCCGAATTTCTTATTTGTCAATTTTTTATTGTTACTCCCTCCGTCCCACTGGATTGTTTACATTACTTTTCGGCACGCTTTTCAATGCTCGTTTAAAGTATAGTTACTTTTATTCAAAAAAAAAATTAAAAAAAACATTATGAAACTATACTTTATAGAAGCCTCGAATTGCGTGCCGAATAGTAATGTAAACATCCCAGTGGGACGGAGGGAGTATATGACAATGATATCCTTGCAATATATAACTATAACGGTGTTAATTAATGGCAAATGGTCTTGAGTTGCATTTTAAAATTAAGGGGATGCAAAATGTTTTTGTGATAGTATGTACATCAAAACTCATTTATTTAGAAGTTAGGGGATGCAAACTATAATTAACTCTTTTTTTGCCAACTAAAAACATACAACAGATGAAACCTTTGTCATGTCTTAAAATTTTCTCCTCTGCATTTTGAGTGATTGTCAGCCCTCAAAGTTACTAGTCAATTGTGCATAGGATTATCAATTTAGAATTATACTTGAAAGTTTTATTTCGATAATCAGGTGATAAAGCAAGCTGGGAGCACAATGGCGTAGTAAAGAGTAAGAATCGATGAACATTTGCAAACTATAAAAACATACATATATGCTATGTGACCAGAGCACATGGTGTTCAACACAGTCATCATACATGGTGTTGAGCATGAGATCAAAGCACAATCCTAGAGCTGGGCACTTCACCCTTGATGCCAAACGAAGAATTAAAATACTAGTTTGTATTTACTATATATTATTATTTAGATATAAGTGTGTTCTGCTATTATTAACTATATAATCTATTAGAATAATTATTATAGTAGAATAAAACAAAGGACTTGTTTCCTTTAATTAGATATGGTAGCTTATATATATATAAGTATTTTGATTTTAGGATATTACTTGGCTTCCAAGTAATAATTATCTATATAATCTCATGTAATCTTTCATTATGAAATAGAATTGGATAATCATTGAAATTGAGATTGTTCTCTCTATTGTTATGGGTTGCGATCCTAACAAAACTCTCTTCTGCGGTTGAGAAATCCTTGGGTTTTGATTATGATCACCTTAGGCTTGTGGATTTTCTGCGGATAATCCACAAATATCTATCCTTTTACTTGTTTTTAACCCATGTCCTGCATCAACCTTCCCCCAATCCAAGAGCTGGACTACTTGTTTCTATCTTATCACTTTAACTTTATACCGAGTATTTTTAATATATAATTAACGATATCATCCTAAAACCTATACCGTGAATTAAAACTCTAGAAACGTAACATGCTAAGAGTGCAGCCATTTCCCAGCACCTGTGCCCGATTATGCATCCATATTGAAAAATCCTCACCACCGCCGAGTCTGGGTAGCATAGGACGTATGGCAAAGAGGGAAATTAGCACCTAACATTTTTCTTAAAATAGTAGCAAACTTTGAAATCCTTCAAGATTGACCATTTATCCAGTTTATGAATAATACTGCTTCTATTTAAAAACTATTAATAATCTTCTATATACTATATAGATATAAACATATATAATCTTGTCAATAAGAAAAACATCTGTTCATTACTCCAGGAGAAAAGTTTGTAACTACTAAAGTCTTCTTCAAGAGTTTTTTGTTAATATTAGCTAACCTGGCCATCCAAGCCTTTGATACCCGCTGCAGCATCTTCTACAGTGGCATATCTCACAAAACCAAATCCCTTTGAATATCCTGAATTTCGATCAGTCACTACTCTGGCTGCAAGAGGCAGATCACCGTAATTAAATTGTTTCAGGCAAATATATTCAATTAAAGCGACTATTTTTAAAACATTAAAAACAACTATACCATGCACAACTTCACCAAACTTTGCAAAGGCAGCATGAAGTCCTTCCGTAGTCGTCCGTTTGCTTAATCCTGTAAAGAAAGATTAGACAACTTGCAATGTGTCAATTTGTTTGATCCTCTCAATTGCTTAAGTAGATGATCTATTAAAGATCAAAATTATTGAGATTTCTTAAAAACCTATTATATGTACAAATGATAAAATTGTAACAGCAGCAGCATGGCGCAAAGAAAATCAACCTTATGACAGATTGAAGAACCATTTAAAGATTTTAAATATAGTAATTTTTAAGATGTATTGCAACATGGACAAGAAATAGCAGTGAAGCGCCTTTCAGAAACGTCCAAGTAAGGAATCATCGAGTTCATGAACGAAGTAAAGCTAAACTTCAGCATCAGAATCTTCTGAGGCTTCTTGGATATATATCCAAAGATAAACACGATTTTAATTTACGAATACATGCCCAACAAATCCTGGACTAGCATTTGGAATTATCATCTTCCCCCCCCCCTTATTCCATAGCATCACCAGTAGATTAATCCATAACAATATATTATCATTCTTGACAGATGAGACACAAAGCAGAACTACTTGACTGGCCTCAACATTTCCACGTTATAGATAGAATTGCTCGTGGCCTTCTTTATCTTCAATAAGATCCAGACTAAGATTTATACACCAAAAGCTTAAAACAGTAAACATATTACTAGACAATGACATGAACCCAAACATTTCAGACTTTAGACTAAATAAAAGTATTAGGAAAAAATGAGCAAGCACAAATAGAGTTGTCGGCACATACTAAAAGAATAAATTTATGTTCCCCTGTCCCCCCACTTTATATGCACCTTAATACTGTTTTTCATTTTTATGTGAATTTCTCAATTCAAAACTATGATGCACTTGCTACATATCTCCTAAGTATGCAGTAGACGAACTTTTTTTATGAAGATGTGTTTAGCTTTGGTGTTTTAGTACTGGAAACTGTAAGTGGAGTAGATACAGAGGATTCAATAACAAAGACCCCATCATAATTTCCGGAAGATAGGCCAAACATGTCATCTGTTGTTTTGAAGCTTGCCTATGCCTAGCAAACCTGGTTTCTTTACAGAAAGAAATATAATTGTAAGCAAGTGAATCTCTACTAGTCTACTTAATGTCTAGATCATTCAACTAATGTTGCCACCAACACACAGTAACAAGGCCGATAGAAGGAAGTGTGAGTATTTATTTTCTCACAAAGACAAGCAGTCATCTAGTTTGCATAGGGGACGGGGTATCAAATTTTAATATACAAATACCTTGATTACAGACTACATTATATATGAAAAAATAAATGACTGAAGTGTGGGTTGCAATGCATTCCATTTGCTGCATAATTTTTTTATTTAAGTATAAGCAAAGTAGACTAGAAAGTAAACAATTTGCAATTAATATCATATCCAATGATGTATCGCAAAATGTAATATAATGAAAGTGAGAGTGATTCATGTTCTGGCTTAAAAGTTTTGATCTTATCTTATTATATGTAAAATTCATTTAATTAAACCATTTTATATTGCCACACTCTCATTATGACCATCACAATTGATTTCAATGTAATAACCTATGTCTTTCACACACAAAGCGTAACTAAAGTGTACCAACAAAATTTCTCTAATATTAAAGAAACATTTCACAATTAAAAAATGAAAGAGCATTAAATACAATAACGATAGTAAATAATATATCCGTAACATATAGTTTAGGTATCAAGGGAAGCTTGAATTTCAACCAATAATGTTGAAATCAATAAACATATTCCGAAACAAAACAGCGAACAGACCCTTACACAATCAATTTGAATAACAGATTCCAAAATATCTAAAAAACTAATTCAAAACATTCAATCAATTATATTCATAAAATGAAACAAAATTTAACAGATTAAATAAAACTCTAAAGTTCCATGCCACGAAATGACAGATATATATATATATAGAGAGAGAGAGAGAGGAGATGTATGTACCAGAAACAAAGAGATTAGGGGAAGGATCAGCAGGAGGTTCCTTATGGGGTTGATTAACTTGGGGTGGAGCAAATGGTAGGCCTGATGTAAAAGTTGAATAGAGCATGCCTCTCAACCCTCCTTGTGACGTCATTCTACCCGTCGCCGCCGCTCTGATCGCCGTCATCGCCATTAATTTCTGAAAAAGAGTTGAAAATGTCCTGTTTGCAGGGTTTTACAAAGATTTATGAACAACCGAGTAAACGAGAGGGGATTAGGTCTTATATGGGCCGGTTCAGCAACCTCCTTTCATTTTTGGGTTGGGCCTATTGAAACAATTTTTCCTTTTTAATTAATAAGTTTGATTTTTTAAGTTCCCATTAATTTATCTAAATAAATATATATGGATTTCAAATGCTAATTCTCTTTCTATTGTTTGTTTTTCTTTTAAATCTTTTCTTGCTGTGTTTTTTTTTTCTTTTTAGGAGAAAAACAAGTCATAGGTTTTAATAATACTGATTGCTTCACAAAGTGACTACAGAGTAAGTAGCCTTATATATACCACCTTAATCAATTATATTTGTACTCATCAACATGCTGTAAATTGTGCTTTGCAATCTTGTAACTCAAGGTCAAAATTATATATTTGAAGTTGCCATTTTAATCTTCTACTTTGAACATGCTAGACAATGCTATGCCTGATCACCGTTAGAGATAAAACCCTACTGCTCCGGCACATTGCAATCCTTTATTCGTCTCCAACACTGCCTTGTTCTTATTACCTGTAAAATGCCATTGATAGTTCCCGCGAGTCGCCCATCTCTTGGACACTAACATACAGTCTCCTAGCCCAAATTAAACGTTCAACTTCAGACCTTGGATTCTTAGAGACCATCTATCTCATAGCTCTGACAAGACACTAGTTGTACTGAAATTGAAGTATTGCCACTGTCATTCTGGCTTAACCCAAAAACTAGTACAACTGCCAATGTTTAACCAAAAATTGGGGTATTGGTGTTCTATATCTTAGTAGGCTCAACCAGTATGCTCTTTTCACCACCAAATCAAAAATTTCAATGCTGCTTAACCAGAACCTAACCACAAGCTCTCCATCCCAATCATGACCACAGAGACCTGGACGCATAATTCTAACTCAAATTAACACTCATATTGAGACCTTGTATTCTTCTAGAAGATCAATTAGTTAGCCCCTAGCTTTACACTACCATAATCATGAGGAGGGTTGGCAAGTTTTATTAATGCTTGTTACTGAATAGATGTCAAAAGGTGTCTCTAGCAAGGGTAGCTCCACAAATAAGGTTATCCACGTTTTCAGTACCCACGCATTTCAGTGAGTCCTTTGTTTTGTGGTAACGAGTTTGGGATTTCAATACAGTGCCCGTGCTCATACTTGGTGCTCCGCTCATACAAACCATTTTGGTTGTGGCACTGTTATTTGTGGGTTTAAGGTTTGAATGCTTTAGGGAGAGAATGATATATATATATATATATATATATATATGTAGGTTATGTTGTCTTACATTTGCACAAAATTTTTAATTCTTTCTGGCCTGTATAATTTTATAAAACAAGTCCCGAACCTGGATGAAACCAAAACCAAATGTCAACCACTCCTCATGCATGATACAAGAAAATCAGACTTGGGTCAAAAACCATCTAAAACCAGAAAAGCTAAATAAACGAAACCATTTATAATATAGAATAAGTAGATCAGACTTAGGTCTTACTTGCAGTAGTCTTTCAGCAATGAACAGATTCGAACTTGGAAACAATGAATGAAATAGACAGATATTCTAGGAGCCTTCGGTTTTAGAAGCTGTGGCAGCAGCTTCCCTACGGAGCCGTTCAACTTCCCCACGGAGCCGACCAGTCCTCCTGGCTGCAATGAAAGCAGGCTTTCGACCAGGGGGAGCATCACGACGAACAGTATTGACATGACTAAAGGCCCAGCAGTTACATATCAGGGGATTCATTCGATACCTGTGATACTTATCTTTAGCCTTTAACACAGGCTCCTTAGCAAGCTGGTCAATCATGGCTACGCAATCACTAGGAACCAATTCCTCGAAACAAGATGGAAGTTCGATCCTTTCAAAAGCACAAGACCGGAAAAAACCTCATCAAATATATATTCTAAATCATTAACCACAACAGATATTAGAATATGTTAAGCATGGCGTCTGAGGAGAACAATACACTTTTACTAACATAACGTTTTCCACATTATAGTGAACAAGTTAAATAAAGTGTTCTCCACTTTATAATGACAAGTTAAATAATTATCAGAACACGATAAGCAAAAGTAAAATCAAGTAGAAAAGATCAAAAGTTCATACTTCATAGTAAAGAAAGCACTAAAAAAACAGAGTAGTTAGTTTATAGGCCTAACGATTCTATCCAAATACTCAACATTGTTCGAAGATTGCTGTTGGAATCGAATAAACAGCAATTTTTTCATATACCCAAATATTATGTTTTAGAGTATACCTAGATGTGTCATAATGAAGATGACGACTAATCACAGTACCACGATTACGAGAAGAAGCCTTGGCAAGTTTATTTATATGCTTTTTACTGAACGGATGTCGAAAAGTGATACGAGCAAGAGGAGCTCCAGGTGCAGGGCTATGGATATTTTCAGTAGCTACGCTTTTGAGTGATTTTTTTGTTTTGCAGGGATGAGTTTGGGATTTTAATTTACTGCCCGCGCCCATATTATGTGCTCTGCTCATCTTCACCATTTTGGCGGTGGTGGCTTTAGACACTTTGGTGATTTTTAACGGGATTCAGGGTTTATATATGTGCTTAGGGAGAGAATGAGATATTATTGAGGTTGTGTTTTATGGGCTGGAATTATGTTCGTGCATTGGATGAGCCTGTAATGCATTTTAAGTAAATTTTATTAGTTATATTCAATTATTTTATTTTTCACATTTGTTTGTATTTTAAATATACTAACTTAAAACTCGTGCAATGCACGGGTTCCGTTAATATTTAGATTTTTTTATTTTTATTTTATATAATTTTATTGAAATTCTAATATAAATAATTAAATACGTAAATTAATAACAATATAATTATAATTTGATTGTGTATAACTTTAAGTTTAATCAAATAGTATAGTATAAAATAGAATATGGTTGATAATATTTGAACCATTAACCTTATTTATAAATAAGAATTAAATGTTTGATGCTGGTGGGGTTCGAGCCTGTGAACTTGGTTAGTGTATTTTTTTATAAATATTAATATAAATGTTTGTTATTGGCAGGATTCAAACCTAGAAATTTATTTGTAATTTTATAAATAATAATATAATTGTTTGTTGTTGGCGGGATTCGAACCTGTAAGCTTGGTTGGTGTATTTTTTTTATTATTCGGATCTAACGGTTATGATTATTTGGTTAAGAGATCAGACGGTCGTGATCGAAAGGGATAACCAGAAACAGGGTTTACCAAACTACAAATTATAGCCCTGTTCGGTTATTATAGTTTAGTATAGATAAAAAACTATAAATAATTTTTAGAGTTTTCTCTTCAAAAAAATGTTTCCAACCAATTTTTCTTATAAGGAATAGAATTTAAATATTTGTTTCGATAAGTTTTACAGTATTTGTCAAGATGTAACGTTGAGGAGTATAATTTATTGAAAACTAAATAAATATAAGTATAGCACACTTCAAAAAAAATTGTCAAAATTCCAGTGGAGGATCATACTAACCTATACTAATGTAATTTTTTTTTGCGAGAACGATAAAAATTTCACTGATAAAAGGTTCGAAATAAAACTCCTAGAAATGATAGGAATTGCAAGAAAAAAAAATTCATTAATAAAAATTTATGTTTAATTAAAAGGTGTTAGGTACGAAATGCACACGGGGTGAATGTCTGTTTCTTGATTTTTACTTTAAAATTTAGTAATTCGCTTTCAAGAAATCAAATTACGTGTTTAGGTTTTCTTAAACTTAACAACGTAAGAGTATTTTTAGTGATAATTAATTAATTGTAAAACCACATAAAAACAATTTTCAAAACTCATTTAATTTTTTACTAAAAATCAAATAGGTTGTGCTACAAATATGAGTTCTTGAATGTTGAAGAACTCAGCTACTCCTTGAAAAAATACAAGAAAATCTAGTTTGTTTGTTCCAACTGGAACAAAAGACCCGTGACATTCTTTATAGAACAACATTCACAGGTTAGGTTACATAGATTGCATTAAAATAGTCTAACATATTTTTTGAAACTTTTTTGTCTATTTCTATTTTAAGTATCGCATATCTGCATACAATCTTCCAGGTCTGTTACACTTCTTTGTCCAGTTCATCTTTCCCCTTGATCTTACACTCCTTAAGCTGCATTTGTGAACTTTTCATTTTAAAGATAAAATGGTTTGTTGGCGGGTAATCTGAAATCTTAATGATACATGCATTCTGTAATTGAAGCTGTTTCGAGAACTTCAAAGTGTATAGATATGTCTGTATCGCGATGTAGAATGACTTGTTGATATCTCCACTTCTCTACATGTGTAAATGATTTGTCGATATCTCCATTTCTCTGCATGTGTAAATTACTTGTTGATATCTTCACTTCTTTACATGTGTAAATGACTTGTCGACATCTTTATATCTCTACATGTATCTCTACATATGTAAATTACTTGTTTCTGCAGACATTCCCGAATGTATAAACTGTAGTTTATTAAAAATAAACAATTTATTATAATAGACAATATTATAAGGATAGTTTAGGCGCTTGAATCGCTTGATTCCGATTTACGGATCAAAAGTTATGACCGTTTTAGTAAAAGGGATTTACACGAAAAAACTGCTACAAATTACGAACTTTGTAAATATAAATGATCGACTTAAAAATATTTAAAAATCATGAAATTTTCACAGAGAGTAAAAAATAGAGTTTATTAGCTTCCATAAAAATTTCAAGTAAAAATTTTGATTTTTAAATTTTATAAAAAAGGCGGAGCCGAGATCACGCGGAGTACGAACATCAAAAACAACCCCTGTTAGGAAACTGCCACTTCGGGATTTTCACCCCTGTTACCAGAAAACCATTTTTAAATGATGTGTTCTAAATTTTGTCTAGATCGCGAATACGAAAATGATGCGTCAATTGAGTTAACGGTTTGAGAGATATTAATATTTTAGTGAAAGCGGTTTGAATAGTAAAACTCCGTAGTTGACCGAACTTTTGAAATGCTTTTCACCTGATTAAATTCATTTTATTAAAATCAAACTTTTATAATAGATATTGCAAGCACCCAAGAAGCTCCTCGAGGTGGTTTTGTATTAAAATACTAATTTTACGATTTATTAAAAATGATAGAGTGTGAGTCGCGTAATAGTAACATTTAGTAAAATCAACTCTAGAAGACTACTTTGACCGTCCGTTTCGACCAAGGATTGATACTTATTTCGAGTCGGTCGAATATTGAAAATTATGAAGTATTGAACTTATTAGAATATAAGTTGGTGATGAGAGTAGGAATGCTGATTAAGATTATGATATTTGTTGAATAGAAAACTCGGAACGAGAGGAAGTCGGAAAACGTATCTTGAACTCCAGGCAAGTTTTCAAACCCTACCTTTTTAGAACTGTTGTGTTGTGATCGCTTTTAAACGCTGCGATATATGCATGATAAATATTTTACGGTGATTTACAAATTATTATATATTGAATCATAAGATATGACGATTTTGGTATAATAAAAGTACCGGATTTGAAATGATATATTTAGACCGAGGATTGGTCGGTGTAAGTTTATAAAAACCCGAAAGTATTCCGGAGTTGTTATATTTGAGATATGTTAACGCTAGAAAGTAGCGTGACATGTATATTGTAGACCGAGAGTCGGTCGGTATGTATATTATAGTAAAAACCCGGGAATCATCCTGATGATGTTTTGGACGATCAAAAGTCAGTATTTATTTTATTTCAAGGGACTCGATGTCCTCTTGCAAAATATTAAACTACCTCGAATTTAATTTAAAAGTGATTTCTAAAGATCATATTCCCTCAACTCTATTTAATTACCCGAACAATGAATATTATTTCAGATATTCATTTAAAAAGGGAGAAGTATTCTCCAACGTTTATTTTATTTTAAAACCAATTATTTTTTATATATTAAAAATTAATATAATTACTTAAACTTAAATTAGTTGAGGAATATTATTTCAAATATTCTTTTAAAGGAGAACTATTCGAGGTTTACTTATTTATTAATTATTATTTAATTATTCAATATTTATTAAATGATTTAAAAATCATAAAACCTGATTTAAAATACTTTCTGATTTTCGGAAAATCATTCAAATAATTTCAGATCGTCGGAGAGTATTATCTCGACTTCTTTTCAATATTTTGAATATAGTTTCAAAAGAAATTGCCCCTTATTTATTTATCTGTTGACAACGGTCAACTCACATCCTTAGTACTTCCTCCGAAAACTTTTGGAAGTACACACACACACACACACATATATATATATATATGAGATGAGTTGTGCCTATCAACAAGCAAAACGCTTGGGGAATTTCGATATAGTTCGATGATTCCAACTATATGATAGGATTCTTAAAAGGACAAAGGAGGGGTAGAGATCCAATACTTCGTGGACTGGGGAGACTACCATATTAATTTTCCGTACGAGAAGGTACCATGGGTACTGAGGGACATACGAAGTATGCAAAACATACCCGGGTGGAATGGGGAAACATATAAATCCCGGATGCGGCTAGGGTGACAACCGGGAGTAAGGAAGTCGTCCATCTACATGTAGAAAAGGTTACTATTTTCGTAGTACAACTGATCATCGTATGCGGTGGCTCCAGTGAATGTCCTATTCTTCCAATAAGAATTGTGATGCAATACCGTAACCCTAGCTTAGGTGTTGGGATTACCATTAAGGTATTCGCAGGATAATAAATCCACAAAAGAATTGTTTTTGAAAGAAGTTGTGTATCACCGAGGAAAACTATTTTTGAATAAACATATTTATCATATATGGAATTATACTTGAATTTCTCGTACAGTCTTTTCATATTGTACATTATTATGACTGAGCATTATTGCTCACTCTTGCTTTATTTAAATGTCACAACACAACAGATAACCAGTATGCCGGTGTGGGACTTAGTTGATTGCAGTCATGGGGAGAATCCCTGGAAGCTTTGTCCCAGGTGGGCCAGAGTATCAGATAGGTATAAGATATCAGTCGTAATTATTGTAACTTCATGTAGAGGTTATAATAATTTTTTGAGATCCTGTAAAGTACATTTGAGTTTTAATAACAGATGATACTTGTTGTACGTTGTTTCTAAGGCTATAACTTGTGAGTGTGTGAGATTGGGGGTCTGTGATATGGAATTATTGGATTATTGAGTTAATGCAGGTTACACATGATTGAAGGATTGCGTGACGACCCAAATTCCTGACCCCGGATTTGGGGGTGTTACAGAAATGGTATCAAAGTAATAAGTTATAGTTTTCAGATACGAGAGTGTTAGGAGTCTGTCTAGATGCGAGATTTCGTAAGAGCTCATATAGAGTTCATCATTGGACTACCGGATGTAGCCTCAATGTGTAGGTTAGGATAAGTGTATATTTGAGGTATTAAAGTATGACTAATTGGACCATTGGAGATTATCAGAATGATGAGGAGAAAAATTAGAATCATACATAATTTGGCAAGTATGTGGATGTAGAACTCGGAGATGAGTCTCCAGGGCATTTGGGGTAAAGACTGTATTACCAACACCATATGTTTATTTTAATAACACGAGTCTGGTTACTCGTAGTTCTTTGTATGTTTCCCATGAAGGGGCATCACATGTGAGAACCATTAAGTCTAACTATTAGTATACAGTTGAGGTTATTGACCCAAACTAGTTGAAGGTGTCATTTTACCCATAAGGATTTGAATATCGTATTACTAACGAATTCAGCAGAGATAGTGTCTGATATACCCCTGAGGATTTTTAATTCCATTAAGGAGGATTTGAATATAATATACGAATGTTAATTTGAAAAAAAAGAGTACACTACATGATATTATTAGTGTGCTTAACATGTATGGTTATGATGGTTTAGCTCAAAAATTAAGAGGATCGAGAATTGATGGCATGGCTACAATTAAATGGCGTAAGATTACAACGAGCGATGGTTTGATCTTAGGACCTTTTAAAAAAGGATAGACCGGTTAGTCTAGAGCGGAATTCTTCGGTAGATATGATGTTAGAGGCTTCGTATATATACTCATAGACCTCTAATATATTCGGTAACGTATGTTCAATTACACACACATGCCACCGAACTTATGGACTGCATTGAGATCCCTGAGAGATCTCTTTGATCTATTTCTAGGGGAACTGGCCACTTGTAATTAGTAACGGATGTGTGTAGCAGGCCCCTATCGGCCCCTACAGATGCTTTTGGAATATTTCTGATTAAGGTCTTCGAGGTGAAACACCGGAATGACAAATATACGTGTAAAAGTCAAGATAGTAAGTGATTTTAAAATGATGATTGAGGGAGACACTAGTTGAAACATGAAATTGAGGAAATAAAGAGATGGGATCATCCTTGGATGGATAATGACAAGGGTAGGATAACCAGTGAAATATTTTGGCACCTACCCACTGTCACGTTACTCCCTCCAAACTGTTGATCATTCGTATTGCCTTGATAAGTCATATTAGGCAATCCTTTTCGTTCCCTACTTTGAACTTCCGATGTGACCATCTTGAATAGTCTTTCTCTGCATCATGACTTGTTCAATTCTTTTAGTTAATCCATGAACTTTCATTCATAGATCATGGTCTTCTTGTTCGGCTTAGAGCTATTTATACTTTCTTTCAACTATCCGTGAAATTTTAATAAACTTTCCTCCATTAATCAACGAATATTCATAATGAATATCTTCACTTGATTCTTCTTTCATACTTACTCTTCTCAGTCAAGATGGTAAATATTTAACAAATTGTTAAAAACATGGATGATCTAATCTCCATAGATTCCTCGGGAATCCTTTTCTTCTATTTGGGATGAAATCGTACATTGAACTTTGAAATCATAGTAAGGGTATCAATTTGATATTGGTATTCCGAATTCAATTCTATTTGAGAAACTGCTAAAGTATGTGAATGAGGGAACCTCTGAGAGTACCATTTTATTGGAAACAAATATTTGATGAGAGGCTATCGATTGTTCCGATGCCAAGACCACTCGATTCAGAGTTATAATTATCTTTCTCGGCCCAAATTTGAAAACTCTTTATTTTAAAATCATCATTCGGGCAGCCACAAATTTCTTTAGTGGTTACAATGTTGAGATTTTTTTTACAAACAAACTGAAATATGCCTAGTTGCATATGTTCTCATGAATAACTAGTTAATTGTCCTAACTAGTAGAAATTTTAATTAATACGACATGAAGCCTAGCTAATCGTCCTAGCAGGTTGCTATGGGCCAAACCAATTAAGCTAACCATTTTCTTAGCCGGTTGATAATATTGCTTGATATAGACTAGTTATTCTTTTGCTAGTTCCACTTTCAATCAAATTTTTATTATTCCATAGTGCATTATATATGCAAAATTTAATTTTTGATGAAATTTTCAAAGAATGATTTAATTGAGACCTAACTAGGTTGCCCACTCAAACGAGAATTCATATTCAGTTTTATGAAATATTTCGTTCATGAAATTTCTATTCTTTCGTTTATATGATGAATATCCATTTAAAATAATAAAGTGATTGAAGAATAATATACTTCCCTATTTGTTAATCAGTGAATAAAATTCCTTCTAATCAAAATAGCATCTCTTTGAAACCTCAATGGTTAACCTTTGGTTGAGGATATTATTCGATAGTTCTGCTCTTATTCGAAAAGAAAAATATTCTTTCAATGGGGAAATCTTACAAGTGTCATTCGAATGATGTTATTATTCAGCAAATCATTGCTTTCAAGAGATATTATTTATTGTATCATAATATAAAATTCTAAGGACATGGAAGGATAATCCTTGTTGTATTCTTCCTTCCAAGTTATAAATCTTTTGAGTGTTGCGACTCTTTTATTCAGAGCTCATTATTTCTTCAGATGTTAGATTTTGAAATCTTGTTAAGATTGTCTAAATTACATCGATATTGCGAAAATCATTCTTCCAAGGCTAATTGCCTTCATAACAAAGAATGGTATAGTTGAGAACCGATTGTTATAATATGTGACTGAAAGCTCAGTGCAATGATGGTGTAATCGGAGCATCGTGATGAGTAAGTTGTTTTAAAAAGGGAATGCCATGTTTAGTTATTATCATAAGGGTCTTTGACATGTTTATAGAAGTAGGATAATAGAGACACCGACATGATTAGTGAGGTACGATTCTATGAAACATTATCGGGATAGGTACTAATGAATTTGGGAAAGACCAAGCATGTATGAATTCGAGGAATAGAATTTTGAAAAAGTGAATGTAAGATTAGTAACAACCCCATGTTAGCAATACCTGATGATAAAAATAGGATTTTGTGTGAAGTGTAATGATACGTCTACACAAATTAAGGACTGTGACATAAGGCATCATAATAATAATCTAGAATAATCGCGGTAAGGTTCGCACTGAAAGGGACAAAGAGTTTAACATATGAGGAAAATTTGGAATATTTTTTCTTACGCTGGACACGGCGTAGAAGTTTTGGTCAAATTGATCAAGGACCGTGATTGAGAAATCTATTATCACCGAACTGTAGTACAGAATCATCCCCAAAGATCTCGGTCAGAGCAGGCATATGCCAAACGTGAATACCCCCGAAGTCATTAAAGAAAGGCCAATATGGTGGCCGACACTTTAAGTAGGAGAAGATATATTTAGGATAACAAATTTCAGAACAACTGATGAGAAGGATCACATGAATGAATTTTGGAGTTGAGATAATGTAAAGAAAACCCTTTATTATGTAACTGGAAGAGTTAATGATGCCTAGAAACTTAAGAGGATATTAGCCATGAATGAATATGAAAATGGATGTCATTGACATGGTTGAAAATAAAAACGGAATGACGAGGATTAAAATTTTGGCGATTGCGGCCTGTAAATGACCCGAATGGGAGTAAGAGTTTATTATAATAAATTCTGGAGGAGGATTATAAAGAACCAAGTAAGTCATCGTGCTATTTTAGGATTTTGAGTAATAGGTTAAATAATATCGCTTATTTTATTATGCAAATGATAGATCTCCGCTCTATAAAATTGTTATGAACGCAGAAGAGATAATTGGTGATAGAGAGACCCCGTGATATCGCGCCACGTAAGGACCCAAGAATTAATTTCACAACTGGATTATTTCCCAAGATATTTCGTGAGAAGGGACGAACAAAGGCACGACTTAGAGTTCTCAAATTGAAAAGCAGAATGAGAGGACTATCCTGACCATTGAAGATACGTCTAGCGGCTTACCTTTTATTTGGAACGGTTAGGGGAATTGCCTATCGTTGAGAGAAAATTCGCGTAGATGTACTTACCACGCTAGCATAAGAAAAATAGTTGTCGATATCCCTTATAAAGGACAACGTGAAAGAATGAAGGGTGTTATGGTTAGAGCTGACTGAAGGCAAGAAAGATCATACACGCCCTATAAAGGCCACTAGTAGCTGTTCCCAATAAACGCGAATACGTCTAATGCGCTAGCGATAATAATAAATATGACCCGGAAGGTATCGTAGTACTATAAATAGTATACGAGGAATGATTAAAGAAGTCTGATCGATAGTGAAAGCTAAGCGTTCCACGACTCTAAAGCGTATCAATTAATTGCATATGAAATGGTGCTTCCTTTAAGATGGCAACAAGACCCGACGTGCCTTACGTTACTACGGGAAGAAATGTTAAAATCTGACACTAAACGTGTAACAGGAGACGAGCATGAAGAAATGCAACATGAACTTCTTACATAAGATAATCGATAGAGATGATGCGCCGAAATGAGCAAACGTTAAGAAACGAAACTCTAGCACTAGTAAGAGTGATGGAGGGAAAACGAATAAGTTGAAGGACCATTCCAAACACTAAAAGATGCGCTAATCGTTCATATTCTAGATTTTTTTAAGAAATATGTAGTGACCAGATGACATTAATCGAATTACCGACAATAACGAGTTATCATTGAAATGGATACAAAGCTTTGTACGGAAGAAATGATCGTTCTCCCTTAGGTTGGGAAGAAGTTGGTAAGCGGAGGATACTTGGACCATAATTGAGTCAATAGACCAAAGAAATTCCTAGAACTTATCAGAACCCGACTAATGGCAACCCAGGATGAACAATAAAGATATACGGACCAGAACTATAAAGACAGAAAGTACGAAGTAACGGACCAAGTATTGTTGAAAGTGCCTCCCGGGGAGGGAGTGATGAGATTCTAAAAGGAAAGAAATGTTGAACCCAAGGTTTATTGGACCAGCTGAAAGCTTTAAAGGACTAAGAAAGTTGGCTTATAAATTAGCACCATCGTCAAACGGTCACCAAGTTTATAATGAGTACCACAAATCGAGGTTAGGAAATTTAACCGTCAACGCCAAACATATGATTAAAAATGAGCTAATGAACTTGCATCTAGACTTAGCGTATGTGGAGTAACGTGTAGAGGTCATTGGTCTACAAGAACGAGTACCCGAAAATATATTTGACGTACGAGTGGAAATTTTATGAAGAGATTCAATACTGCGAAGTCAACGTGAGAACTCAAGGTGGTCATGTGAGAAGCGTATCCCCACCTATTTCTAAACTGATTCTGGTATGGAATCCTTTTAAAGGGGAAGGCTGTAAGAACCCAAATTTTTGACATCGGTAAAAGACCTTTATGAATAGAAACCTTGCGGTTTAATTAAAACTTTTATGATCACACTATATACGAGTTTTTAATTTAAGATTCCGAGTTGATATTGTGATTATACGTACCAAATGAGTGTTTGTAAACGCTATTAATTTTTGAAGAAAACGAACTTCGAAAAACGACCGTATCTATGAACCATCAAGGATTACGAGAATCACAATATAATTATAAATTTAAAATCCTAAGGATTTATATCCAAGAACGATACTTCAAAACATAAAGAATGTATACGAAAGGATTTACACCGCGAACCATTTACGGGAAATTATTATGAAAACGAATAAGCGACCAAGAAAACACGTAAACGAATAAATAAACGTATCGAACCAAGCTAACTAAACTAACTAACCATGGTAAGAAACTAACCATGGCCTTGGATTATATTCACAAAACCAAGATAAAATAGTATGATGACCTAAATGCTAGAATAGTGAACCTAGAATCTAAACTAGATAGATTAGCTTGTAAACCTAGTAAGCTAGCTAAGATATGCAAAGATATACTAGTTATAGGTTATATACTAAATCATATCTTCAAAATATTCCACGAGAAGCATTCAAAAACGCACAAAACTCTCTCTTTCTCTCTCTCTCTCTTCAAAATACAATGCTGATTTCAAGAATACCATGGAAAGAAAAATTCATATCTCATGTTCTACTCATTCAAATATCACCAAATTTTTACCAAACCTCTTCTATATCATGGGTAAGTCACGCACCAAATTTCAAGCCCATCCATGAAGTGTTCAATTTTATAAAAATATTTGAAGTTGAGGGTGAATAGTAACTCTGAAAATCACTAACTTGTTTTCTTGATTTTTCATGAAAGTTTAAGGCTCCTAAAGCTATACCAAGGCTTCATCAAGGATCTTAGGACTTTATTAAGTATTAACAAGCTTCAAGGAAGGTATAAACAGTCATCCAAACTTTGTTTAAGTTTAAAGTTTCAAGAAAAGTAAGGATCTTGGATATAAGTATGATTTTGATGATTGATTTGATATTATCTTGATGTTTAGTTAATTAGTTTTAAGTTTTATGATTTTTGCCTCAAAAATATGATGTTCTTGAGAGTAGTTAGTGTTGAGATAATGATTTGATGATTGTTGATGGTGGTATAATGATTTAAGATGTAAACGAAACTCGAATCGTAATCGTAACCTCGTTAAAACAAATAAAACTCTAACTTAAGTTTCTGCAGAGGTTACCGAATGTATAAAATGTAGTTTCTTAAAAAGTAACACTTTATTATGATAGAAAATGTTATAAGGATCATTTATTCACTTGAATCGCTTGATTCCGATTTACGGATCAAATGTTATGATCGTTTTAGTAAAAGGGATTTACGCGACAAAACTGCTACAAATTACGAACTTTGTAAATATAAATGATCGACCTAAAAATATTTAAAATCATGAAATTTTTACAGAGAGTAAATGATAGAGTTTATTAGCTGCCATAAAAATTTCAAGTAAAAATTTTGATTTTTCAATTTTATAAAGATGTCGGAGTCGAGGTCGCGCGGAGTACGAACGTAAAAAACAACCTCTGTTAGAAAACTGCCACTTCGGGATTTTTACCCCTGTTACCAGAAATCTATTTTCAAATGATGTATTTTAAATTTTGTCTATATCGTGCAAATGAAAATGGTGCTTCAATTGAGTTAACGGTTTGAGAGATATCAACGTTTTAGTGAAAACGGTTTGAATAGTAAAACTCCGTAGTTGACCGAACTTTTGAAATGCTTTTCAACTAATTAAATTCATTTTATCAAAATGAAACTTTTATGATAAATATTAAAAGTAATCAAGAAGCTTCTCGAGGTGGTTTTGTATTAAAATACTAATTTTATGATTTATTAAAAATGATAGAGTGCGAGTCGCGTTATAGTAACATTCGGTAAAGTTAGCTCTAGAAGACTACTTTGACCGTCCGTTTCGACCAAGGATTGATACTTATTTCGAGTCGGTCGAATATTGAAAATTATGAAGTATCTTGGACTCCAGGAAAGTTTTCAAACCCTACCTTTTTAGAACTGTTGTGATTACTTTTAAACACCGCGATATATGCATGATAAATGTTTTACGGTGAATTACAAATTATTATATATTGAATCATAAGATATGACGATTTTGGTATAATAAAAGTACCGGATTTGAAATAATATATTTAGACCGAGGATTGGTCGGTGTATGTTTATAAAAACCCAGAAGTATTCCAGAGTTGTTATATTTGAGAAATGTTAACGCTAGAAAGTAGCGTGACATGTATATTGTAGACCGAGAGTTGGTTGGTATGTATATTATAGTAAAAACCCGAGAATCATCCTGTGATGTTTTGGACGATCAAAAGTCCATATTTATTTTATTTCAAGGGACTCAATGTCCTATTGAGAAATATTAAACAACCTCGAATTTTATTTTAAAAAAATTTCTAAAGATCGTATTCCCTAAACTCTATTTAATTACCCGAACAATGAATATTATTTCAGATATTCATTTAAAAAGGGAGAAGTATTCTCCAATGTTTATTTTATTTTAAAACCAATTATTTTATATATATTAAAGATTACTGTAATTACTTAAAACTAAATTAGTTGAGGAATATTATTTCAAATATTCTTTTAAAGGAGAACTATTCGAGGTTTAATTATTTATTAATTATTATTTAATTATTTAATATTTATTAAATGATTTAAAATGATTTAAAAATCATAAAACCTGATTTAAAATACTTTCTGATTTTCGGAAAATCATTCGAATAATTTCAGATCGTCGGAGAGTATTATCTCGACTTATTTTAAATATTTTGAATATAGCTTCAAAAGAAACTCCCCCTTATTTATTTATCTGTTGACAACGGTCAACTCACATCCTTAGTACTTCCTCCAAAAACTTTTAGAAGTATATATATAGATATATATATGAGTTGTGCCTATCAACAAGAAAAATGCTTGGGGAACTTCGATATAGTTCGATGATTCCTAGTATATGATAGGATTCTTAAAAGGACAAAGGCGGGGTAGAGATCCAGTACTTCGTGGATTGGGGAGACTGCCATATTAATTTTCCGTATGTGAAGGTACCATGGGTACTGAGGGACATACGAAGTATACAAAACATACTCGGGTGGAATGGGAAGCATATAAAGCCCGAATGCGGCTAGGGTGACAACCGGGAGTAAGGAAGTCGTCCATCTACTTATAGAAAAGGTTACTATTTCCGTAGTACGACTGATCATCGTATGCGGTGGCTCCAGTGAATGTCCTATTCTTCCAATTGGAATTGTGATGCAATACCGTAACCCAAGCCTAGGTGATGGGTTTACCATTAAGGTATTCACAGGATATTAAGTCCACAAAAGAATTGTTTTCGAAAGAAGGTGTGTACCACCGAGGTAAACTATTTTTGAATAAACATATTTATCATATATGGAATTATACTTGAATTTCTCATACAGTCTTTTCATACTGTACATTATTATGGCCGAGCATTATTGCTCATTCTCGCTTTCTTTTAAATGTCACAACACAACAGATAACCAGTATGCCGGTGTGGGACTTAGTCACTTGCAGTCCTGGGGAGAATCCCTGGCAGCTTTATCTCAGGTGGGCCAGAGTATCAGATAGGTATAAGATATCAGTCGTAATTATTGTAAGTTCATGTAGAGGTTATGAATAATTGTTTGAGATCTTGTAAAGTACATTTGAGTTTTAATAATAGATGATACTTGTTGTACGTCGTTTCTAAGGCTATAACTTGTGAGTGTGTGAGATTGGGGGTCTGTGATATGGAATTATTGGATTATTGAGTTAATGCAGGTTACACATGATTGAAGGATTGCGTGACGACCCAGATTCCTGACCCCGGATTTGGGGGCGTTACACACAAGTTAATTTATTCTGGTCACATGATATAATTTACAAAGTTGTCAATTCACAATATATGGATATAAATCAGCCATGTGTCCCTTCTCTCTCCAACAGCCTACAATCTATATAATCAACAACAGCAAATTGAATATGCATCTCCTCCATTTTTACAAAGTGCGAAACTCTTGAAAAATTATCTCAGCTCACTTTGAAAGCTCAATTTGACAAGGGGAGGTCATGTCCAATTTGTTCCACACCAATTAAAGCCTTACAAACTTGTAACACTCATTTTTTAAAGCTTTCTTGATTGTATTTAATACCTTTTGATGAGAGCTTTAAATTCTTAGAGTGATAGATAGAACCCTAGATTGATAGTTATTATTTTTCGTTCTCTCTATATTTGTTGCTTCAAATAATTTATATTCGGAGTTGTAAGCAACCCTTTACGATTTAATTTTTTAATAAATAGAATTATTCTGTGAATCCCCTTGTGTTTTTTATTTCATTTTCGAGTTTTATTTTCTGCTGCAATTAATTAACGAAAAATGAAGAACATACATTCACCCCCTCTGTATATACCTTTTTGGACCTAACAATTGGTATCCGAGCTTGTTGACCGATATACAAATCTGATCTGTTAGATTAACAAGTTTTGTTGTTGATTTTGGTTATACGGAGTCTGGGAGTGCTTCTGGTGTGTAGATCTAATTTGGATTTGTTGGTTTTAACTTGACTGGTTTGGTATTGTTGACTGACTGGGTTATCATATTTTGAGACTGTATATTGCAAATTTTTCTCAGATCTGAAATATGAGTTCTCAGAAAGTTAGTAGTATCAAGGTTCCTCAGTTTGATAAACGAGATATAATCTATGGAAAAAGAACATGTTATTGCATATTCGGGCGTCGAATCCAGAGTATATGAGAGTGTTAAGAGAAGGAAGACATGTGCCGATGAAGGATCATCCGGAGTTGCCTAATATGAGGATAACATGTCCTGAAGCAGAATGGAGTGCTCTTGACAAAGAATTGATAGCTCTGGATGAAGGCCTACAACTTATTTTGGTGGATTCGATGGATGATGATATGAGTCACCGAATTATGGTCTATGAGAGTGCCAGACACTTGTGGGAGACCATAGAATTGCTTATGGAAGGAACTGAGGATGTCACGCAAAATCGATTGGATATCTTGACTTCACAATATGAGGCGTTTAAGTCCTTGCCTGGAGAAAGTATAACTCAGGTCTTTGAAAGACCGAACAAGCTGTTGAATGAATTAAGTATTCATGGAAGACTTATCCTCAGAGAGAAGTCAATAGGAAGTTTATGCTTATCCTACCTCACCATCTAGAAACAAGGCTTCATATGTTCGTGAGCGTGTTGACTTTGAAACCATTACACTTGAGAAGTTGTATGGTAAGCTGAAAACTCATGAAATGGAGTAGGAACAAAGGAAAATCATCTATGGTGGAGGAACAGTTGATAGTAAGAATGCTGAAATACTCAAGACAACTGCTCTTGTAGCTAGTGGAATCAAAGAGCTTGACATTACTGCTGAAAAGCCTAAGTCTAAAGCTGAAAAGCCTAAGTCTAAAGCTGAAGCGCTCTTTGAAGCTGACATGGATGATAGAAACCACTCTGGTAATCCTAGTGACTACTACACCATTGAGGAGCTGCAATGAATGGAAGATCCTACTATGGCCAACTTATCTGGGATGTTCAGTAACATCAGGTTAAAAAGGAAGCAAGGCTTTAGGGGTTCTGGAAGCAGCAACCGTGGTCAGAGGTCAAGTTCATCTTTTGGATAAGGTTACAAGACTTGGATGGTAGATAGAAGTAAGTTCAGATGCTACAATTGTGATGAGGTTGGGCACTTTGCCACTGAATGTAGGAAGTCCCAAAAAGCAAGGGATAAAGGCAAAGCTTATCAGAAAAAGGACTCAGGTAGCTCAAGAAAGTATCTAGTGAACATAGCCGAAGGGAAAATCTGGGATGACACCGATGATGAAGAAGAGCAATATGGAAATCTAGCATTGATGGCAGAATCTTCTTCTCTATTAACATTTCCAACTATTCGTGCTTTACCTCCAGATAACTTGTGTGAGAATGAACACTGTGTCGCCTTCAGGTAGAATGTCCTAGTGTATGGAAATGTTGTTTCTCATCACTATCTTAAGGCACGGTGCAATACAAAGGAATGCATTGAACAACATGATGTCGTAAAAGAAGTGTATAGAAACGTTAGTACTACACTAAGATGTACTCTGCTTGATGTCGACGACCTTAAAGTAGAACTAAAGAAAGTTAAAGATGAAAATGATAAGTTAGTTCTAGATAGGGTCAGTGTTGAGAATCTTAAGCAAACCAATAGATATTTAGAGCTTAAGATTACTAAGCACCTTAAGACAGAGGAAAAGCTTAATAACAAGAATGCAAAATTAGAAACCAAATTGCATGCTTTTAGTGATTTTGCAAATCTTGCTAAGAAGCTCATAGCTAATCAAGTAGTAGGTGGAATGGTTGGGATAGGTCTAGACTACAACGAACTTACAAAAGCTTCCAAGAAATGAGTAGTTGAAAATGACCATGTAGAGAAAGTTGTTAATCCCCCTGATACAAATCATATTCTTAAGGAAGCTAAGAAGCCTCTATTTAAGAAAGCTACTGTTGAGCCCTTTGATAAAGATAATCTTTATATTTATCATGAGATGCTTATTGAGGATCTCGAGCTCTCAAGGAGACAAAGGCAAAGAAACCTATGTCTGTTGCTAATGAATTTAAATTATCTTTTGCTGGACTAGGTTTTACTTCCAAGAATAAGAAGAATATAATTATAAATGGTTGGATATGAACTAATGGTCCTAGGAAGTTATGTAATAATTGTGGTTCTGTTGGTCACCTTACTCATGCTTGTAGAAAGGTTAAAGTAGACAATGTTAAGAATGCCTATGTGCATAACATGCCTAACATGCCTAAAGTTTCTAAGTGTGATAAATATGTTTACATGTCATGTGTAGTATCTTTCATGCACACTTATCTTGATTCCACACACTCATATAATACATCTCATGATCATGATAAGCATGTTAGTAAGAACACTGGTAGATCAAAGTCTGTAAGCCCTCCTAAAGCTAGGAAAGTGGCACCTGTCACCAAGTCCAAGAGCAAGTCTGTTGGTGCTTCTGAAAGTGACAAGGAAATAATCAATAATAAAGCAAAAACTGTTAAGCCTGTCAATTATGTTAAGAGAAATGTTATATATTCAAGTGCTTCTAAGTCTTCTGGACCCAACTTAGTTTGGGTACCAAAGAAAACTTAATCATCTTTGTTTTCAGGGAATTAAGCAGAAGAAGGTCATGTGGATTCCGGACAGTGGATGTTCAAGGCATATCTGACCGGAGATAGAGCCCTGCTATCAAAGATGGTTGAGAAAGCTGGCCCAGTGGTTACTTTTGGAGATGACAACAAAGGTTATACTATGGGATATGGCTGTATGGAAATTGGGAATGTCATCATTGAAGAAATCTCTCTGGTTGAAGGTTTTATGCATAATCTCATCAATATCAGTCAGTTTTGTGACAAAGGATACGAAGTTTTGTTAAAGAAGGAGAAGTGTTTGATATCTAATCAGAAGAATGAGAAGTTGACTTTAAATGGAGTTAGAAATGGTGATTTGTTCGTAGCTGACTGGAACTCTGCAGATGGTCAAGTAATGTGCTTCTATAGTAAAGCTTCTCCAGATGAAAGTTGGTTATGGCATAAGAAGCTCTCCCACTTGAACTTCAAGACCATGAATTCTTTGGTTAAGAGGGAATTGGTGAGAGGATTGCCCGAGATGGAATTCAGTCCTAATGGACTTTATGGAGCATGTGAGAAGGGAAAGTCAAAAAGGGCATCACACAAGAAGAAGACAATGAATGACATCTCTGAACCACTACAATTCCTTCACATGCATTTGTTTGGCCCTGTCAACGTCATGTCTATGTCAAGAAAGAAATATGGCTTAGTGATTATTAATGACTATTCCAGATAAATGTGGGTGTTATTCTTACATTCAAAGGATGAAGCACCTGATATGATTATTGATCACATCAACAAGATTGAGTTAGAAGCTGGAGTGCCTGTAAGAACAATCAGATCAGATAATGGAACATAATTCACAAATGCAAAGCTGAATGATTTCTTTGTCAAGAAGGGCATCTCAAGACAGTTTTCAGCACCAAGAACTCCACAACAGAATGAAGTGGTTGAGAGGAAGAATCGAACATTGGTTGAAGCTGCAAGGACTATGCTTAATGAAGCCAATCTTCCTACCTACTTTTCGGCTGAAGCAGTTAACACTGCATGCTATACTCAAAACAGAACCCTAATCAACAAGATGTATGAGAAGACCCCTTATGAGTTAATGGCCAACAAGAAACCAACAGTGAAATACTTTCACATGTTTGGAGGAAAGTGCTTTGTGCTTAAGGACGATGAGCATCTTGGAAAGTTTGAAGCTAAAGCTGAAGAAGGTATCTTTTTGGGCTATTCTCTGGAGTCAAAGGCTTACAGGGTGTATGTTATTAGTGATCAAAAGGTTGTGTAAAGCCTTAATGTAACATTTGATGACGCCAAGCTCCCAAGTATTCAGAAGAAAGATGACAATGATAATCTTGATATTGAAGATCTTTTTGATGAAGAAGATGAACCTAAAGTTGTTCCAGACAACAATGAAAATGGAAATGATCCTGATGATCATAATTCTGATACAGACTCTAAAGGTAATAGTCATGAGACAAGTAATGATAGTCACACTATCTCAGGGACTGGTCCTCAAGCTTCAGATTCTGGAGATCAAGCTGGCAACAACTCAAGGGGAGCAGAACAAGGAGAAGAACAAGGATCTGGTAGTCAGACATAACACAATTATGGAAATGCTGAGTCATCAAGGGATAGTCTACCAAGACATAGAGTATGGAGTAAAGACCACCCTCGAAACTTGATACTTGGTAATCCAGACAGTGGAGTTAAGACTAGAAGAGCTATAGCAAATGAATGTTTCTATTCTGGGTTTCTATCTCAAATGGAGCCAAAGAAAGTAGATGAAGCTCTTGGGAATCCTGATTGGGTGATTGATATACAAGAGAAACTCAATCAGTTCGAACGACAAAAGTGTGGAAGCTTGTACCCAGACCTAAAGACAAATCAGTGATTGGCACAAAATGGGTTTTCAGAAACAAGCTTGATGAAGATGGAATATTAACAAGGAACAAGGTGAGACTGGTTGCTAAGGGATATTCTCAAGAATAAAGGATTGACTACGATGAAACCTTTGCACCAGTTGCTAGACTTGAAGCCATCAGGATATTTTTAGCATTTGAAGCATATTCAAATTTCAAGGTATATCAGATGGATGTGAAAAGTGCTTTCCTGAATGGTGAGCTTGAAGAAGCGGTCTATATGGAGCAACCCCCTGGTTTTATAGATCTTGAGTTTGAAGATTTTATCTATTTTCTCTTCAAGGATCTTTATGGTCTAAAGCAAGCGCCGAGAACATGGTATGACACTCTCTCAGAATTTCTACTTGAAAATGGTTTCACTAGAGGTGTCATAGATAAGACTCTATTTTATAAGAATCATAAAGATGATACCATACATGTGCAAGTATATGTTGACGAAATTATATTTGAGTCTACGAATGACGCACTTTGTGCAAGGTTTGCTAAGCTTATGCAGGGTAGGTACAAGATGAGTATGATGGGTAAGTTGAACTTCTTTCTTGGACTTCAAAAGAGTCATAAATCTGATGGTATCTTCATTTGTCAAACAAAGTACATCAGAGATATTCTGAAGAAATATCAGTTGGAAGATTCAACACCTGCTAAGACTCCGATGACAACTGCCATAAAACTTGATCAAGACAAGTCTGGTAAGAAGGTGGACATCACTAATTATTGAGGCATGATTGGATCATTACTCTACCTGATTGCAAGTCATCCAGATATTATGTTTGCTACATGCGTGTGTGCATGGTTCCAAGCTGATCCGAAGGAATCTCATATGATAACCGTCAAAAGAATTTTCAGATATTTGAAGGGTACACCTAATCTAGGTATCTGGTATCCTAAAGATATGGGCTTTGATCTCATTGGCTATACAGATTCTGATTATGCTGGTTATAAGATTGATCAGAAGAGTACTTCAAGAAGCTGTCAGTTTCTTGGGAGAAGATTGGTTTCTTGGTTTAGTAAGAAGCAACATTCAGTTTCTACATCTACTGCTGAAGCTGAATATATTACTGCTGGAAGCTGCTGTTCTCAAATTCTTTGGATGAGAAACCAACTCCGAGACTATGGACTTGATTTGAAGAATATTCTATAAACTGTGACAACACAAGTGCCATAGCAATCTCAAAAAATCCTGTTCAGTATTCAAGGACCAAACATATTGATATTAGATATCATTTTATTCGAGAGCATATAACGAATGGTATTGTGGAACTTCATTATGTTCCCATAACGGACCAAATTGCAGACATTTTCATGAAGCCACTTGATGAAGTTACCTTCAATAAGTTGGTTAGTGAACTTGGCTTGTTGAATTTGTCCAATTAATTGGAAATCAACAAATGTAATTTGGTGCGGGTAAACTTTACAACCCCAATGATGATGCTTTGAGGGGAAAGTAAGTTTACATATCTATATTCATTATATATATCCATGTTTGTAAACTTGTTTTGAAGCTAACTGATTACTATGCTTTACATGTTATATGATAGTGGTAATTAAGTTAGAGTTTTTGATGCAATATATGAGTTGCTTGAATGTTTACATGTTATATATTTACTCTGATGCAAACACTCATGATATTGATATTTATCTTAGCGCGCGCGCACACACACATCTCAATATTGTTTACACTTTAATTTAAGGTCCTGTAATCTCTTTTATGATTCTGTCATAACTCTAATTTATAGGTTTAGAATTTGTGCAACTAGCTTGGGTACTCTAATTATATCTATGTGTTTGCATCATGTTTATAAGTAATTATGTATGATGTTTGAGCTTCAGATCCTAGGAAACTCTGATAACAGATTCCTTGGTCACTCTAATTGTCTGTTTATGCTAGAATAACTCTATTTATCCTATGCTAGAAGCATAACTAGTTATAATTGTGACATGTTTATGTCAGGAGTAGTTTTTAATTGGTTTAGACTTGTGTTGACTAATCAATTGGTGTATACTTGTTGGATACACTCTTGGTATAATTAATGATTGATTGTATGACTTATATGTTGATCCTATGTGTAACTCTTATGATATTGCTTTGCTTATACTATGTTCTGGATATTAGATCTTAATATATTTCTTATACTCTGATTACCTTATGCAAATCTTATAAGTTTGGAACAATGTTCACTCTCTTTCCTCTATAGTATTGATCTGTATCGGACTAACTTGAACTGTTTTGAGCTAATTAGATTTGATTGAGTAACATTGTCAAAACAATAAGAAAGCATGATCATCTGAGACATCCTTGATGAATCCATATTGTGGTAAGTAAAGGTAAAAATCTCTGATTCTGAAATAACTCTGTTCTTGATCATTAAATTCTCTGATATTGTACTTCGGATGTTTGTGATCTTAAACACCCTCAGTGGTTTTAGGAACTGACTAAGAGCCTATCAAACCTTATAGGTTCTAACCCAAGTTATTAGAACCAAACACTTCTCAAACAGTATTCCATTACCTTACTCTGATACATTTCCCATATTTTGTTTTGATTTACTCAATTTTCTTGAGATATCAACTCAGTGATCAGACAGAATTACCATTTAGTATTGGAGTTGTGTTGAGAATGAGGGAGATAGTGCCAAGAAGCCCTTTATAAGGAAGGAAAGGTCAACCATACAACTCTGTCTCTTACAAACTAGTGGAGTATCTATAACCTGAGACATCTATAAGCCCATCTGTATTTTCTGAAAAGAATATAGAGCTGAAAAAGGCATATAAATAGTTACTAGGTGAATTCTCCCAACAGAATATTATCTATTGAAAATTCTCCTTGTCAGCTAGGGCATCTGTATGAGAGTCACTACACCTTGATTAAAATATTTCCAATGCACATGTGAGATTCACACACACAAGGAAGGTATTGACGCATCAATCATTGTCAAACCATATCAAGGTCAATGTTAGTGGTTGAAATCCTGGATCATGGTCTATTATTTATCTACGATTTTGAATGAGAACTTATGATTCTGGAAGTTGCTCAATCTTAATTCTCAGATCCTAGTCGATGATATGTGAAATGATCTTGGACTCTGATCTTTTGAGTTAAGATCTTGGAGACTCTGATAAGTCCTCATAGACTTTAGAAGAAATCTTTGATCCCTATTGGCATATCATTGATCATTGGTTATCTTCCCAGAATTCAAATCTGGAAATGATTTTGACTTTGTCAAAATTGCAGCTCGTAAATTAGGACTCGAATATTATCTGACGAGTTTATGAGGTATACTTCTTCATGGAAGTTGAGGGATATCAGGAATTCTGCCACTTAAAAGTTTCCTAATTTCCCCTCTCAGAAGGAACATTTCTGAATCTCTTGACTGAGAGTTTCCATCCTTAAAGGTTGAAGGTAACTTTTCTATAAAAAGGATTTTCTCGCAGGTACACTTGGATGTTTGGAGCTTTGAGTGAGTGACACACTATGAGACTGAGTGACAAACACTTGAGTGTAGAGTGGAGTGAAACACAATATGAGATCACTAAATAGAAATCACACACTTTCACTGCGAGAAGTGGTTACCAAATAATCTTTTCACTTGGTTGGTTGATCCCAATGTTCTACTATGAATACATTTTGAAGGATTACTCAACTAAGGGGGAGAGATTATAAAGAGATTATCGACTAATAGTCTTTCTATAACTAAGAAGAGGGATTTCTAACTTTATTGTACTAAGAATCATCTTAGGGGGAGAGATTATTGAGTTTTGTTTCTAAGTTCCAAAATGTTTTCTATGTGCTTTATGGGAAGATCTGAAGATTATTAAAGACATTATTTGGAAGACGTATCTATCTGCAACTTTACATAAGGGAGAGAAAATATGTTCTCTGCTGAAGCTGAATGTGTATAGAAGATGCGATAGATATAAGATAGTAGTATTTCCAAGTCAAGGATTGAAAGTTGAAAGCTGATTGAAGATTTTGGATTTGGTTAGTTGAGTTATCCTCCAAACTGTTGCTTCTCCATTATTATTTGACCGTCAGGTGTAACAGTCAAATAGGGGGAGATTGTTAAGCAAGATTGAAGCTGTACGTATAACTCAACAATACTGGTTTGGATAACTCAACATAGAACAAGGACTTTGAAATAATCTATGTTCCACTAGAATCAATATAGATTGTTTATTGGGCATATACACAAAAGATTTTGTTAGCTGCAGTGAAGAGGACGTCAACAGTGATCCGTATAAAATTCATTAATATGTCCAGGCATCAGAGGAATAAGGTTGGAGCCATTCGAAGCAGTTATCAGAATCAGTGTGAAGACCTCAAGGATTCCTGGTGAAGTTGGTTATATTTGGTAGAAGACTTAGAAGGCTTGGAAATTCAGAGGAGTACAGCTCGAAGATTTACATGATTTATTTTTAATCAATGACTGATTGTGCATTAAATGAATAAATGAAATTCAACTCATTTAATTATTTAATTTTACATAAATAATTGATTTTAAGTAAATAAATAAATATTTGTTTTTTAATAAAATAAATAAATGAAATCTCAATTATTTATTTAAATAATTTTTTTTATTTATTTTGTGATTTCCTGCCAGCCAGATTAATGTTCACATGCATGCAGTTGTTCGGTTATTTAGTAAACAAAAGAGATACAGTATACTTGCATGTGTTTGATTACTCAAATCAAACAAAAATGATAGGTCCAAGTTCAGGTCATTTGGGTATTAAATAAAAGGAAATCAAGCTGCAAACAAGACAATGGAACGAATGTTTGTTTGTTTATTGTGCGCGGGACCCACTTCCTCACAACCTGATTGGTTCGCAAATTCAGCAAAAGGAATGCATGTGTGAAGCAATATTGTGAACAAACGAAATCAGTTTGTAAACAAAAGAAAGCGAAACTGGCAGCTATTTAATTGTTTGGTGTGATGCGCATGTGGCGCTCCAATTGCATGTACCAGTTCTTTGTTTCTTGCGCGTGCTTCACAAATCCCTCCTCTTGGCTGCTTTGTTGTTCGAATTATGGCAAGAGATAAAATAGCATGTGCTCACTTGTTTATTTAGTAAATAATTTATACGTCACAGGTTGGTTAACTAAATGTGTTAGGAATATGTTGTGAACTTGATGATAAATTGAACAAAACACCTTAGTAGATTTTAACTTAGTAATTTTGTAGCTCTCGACGAATGTTCTAATATAGTCCCGACGGATGAACTTTATAGTCTCGACGGATGATAATTTGACATCCATCGAGAGAGTAGCTTGTGTAATAATAAGTCTTGTAGCAAATTCCTGCAAACAAAAATGTTTTAGTTGAGTAGATTATGTAGGACTCTTTAAGTCATGTTGACTACTAGTTTGATATGTAGAATGGGTTGGATAATTATAAATATAAGATGTCTTGTAATTCTGCATAAGTGAAATAGAATCAAGTGCAAAATGACTCCCGACGGAGGATCTACAAAGACTCCCGACAGATAATCAACAAGGCTCCCGACGGATGACCAACATAGTCCCGACGGATGATGATATTCAAAATAGCAGTTGACAGTGATAATACAGTCACATGCGTCGGGTGTTTGCAAATGGAATGTGGCAGCCTAATTGCAGGATTTAGAGAACAAAGAAGCATTACCATTTCCATGCAATTATGAAGATATTCAAAGATGCTGGATAGAGTAATGTAGCAGCATGAAGTTAGACTAGATTAAGTTTGTCTTATTGTCTTGTCTTACTATCATGTAACTTGGTGATATATAAACCAAGTGTAGCAAGTAGAATAACTAACTGAGAAAGCATTATTTTCAGAGAGATAGATAAAGTTGTATATGTTAAGAATCTCTTTGTAATTCTGTAAGTTCTCTTGTAAGCAGCTGTGTGTTATTCAAGCATCACAGAGTTCTCAACTTTATATATATCTCTGGTGGATAAGTTCAAATCCACCAGAAAGTTTTAAAGCTTTGTGTTTTATTGCTTTGTGTTTTGATTTATATTATTCTTTCATTCCGCACTACTGCAAATCAAACACAGTTATATACTAAGTAAGAACATTCTTAAAAATTAGAAAAAGTAGCCAGAATTACATTCAACCCCCCTTCTGTAATTCTTGTTGCATTGTTTGGGATTAACAATTGGTATCAGAGCCAGCTCTTGAAGTATAAAGAGTAAAAATCAATTACTCTTAGCCGTCGAAAGAGTAAAAATAGTTTGTTGCATTCTTCCATCGAATTTGATCATCCGTCGAAATAGAATAGTTTGGTAAAAATCAATTACTTTTCTGGATTATTTTAAACCCGACGGATAATTGCTTTATTCTCATCCGTCGAATTGTCTACATCTTAGCCGTTCAATTCCTGAACATTATCCATTGAATATACTTACAGTCTGTAAGTATATCACGATGGATAATTGACAAAATTTTGACAGTTTATTTTACTTTTAAACAGCTATTTTGGGCAATTCTCATTGGGTCTTTAATTTTTACCTTTAATTTTTATCCCATTTTATCTGAGAATATATAAAAGCCTTACTTCAAGTTTATTTTAGCTTTTATCTTTCTCTATTACAATTAGCTGCTCTCTTCTTCTTCAAAGCAAAATTCTCTTTCTCTCTGCAAATTTCCTTGCTTTAACAATGGCACCAATAGTAAAGATCATGTCTCAGTCAGGATTCATATATGAGAAGAACAACTTTGTAGCTCTAGTGAATAAAGAGATTCCAGCATCTGAGGATTATCACAAAATGATGGATTTTGCGAAGGGATGCAAGCTTAGCTATGCCATGCTGGAATCACCCACAATCTACAGTGAGTTTATGGAGGAGATGTGGACTACTACTGTATATCAGTCTAATGACAAAACCATCACTCTCTCCATTAAAGGTAAAGAACATTGCATTAACAGTGATATTATCAAAGCATGCTTTAAAATTCCTGATAATACTACTACTAAGCCACAGACAGATGCTAATATAGTTAATTTGCTTAATTCTATGGGCTATGCACTTCCTACCACTAAGTTAAGTGAAATTAGGAGGCTAGGTCTTAGAAAAGAGTGGAGTTATTTGTGTGATGTAGTTACCAAGGTGTTTTCTGGTAAAATAAGTAACTTTGATTCTGTCAACACTACAATGCTTAACATACTTTACATGCTTCTTACTGATAAGTACTACAATTTCAGTGATGCCATTATATTTGAGTTAGGATACAAGTTAGGGGAGATAAAAAAGAGATCTAAAACTGTTTATTATGCTAGATTCTTCATGATTATTGCTAACCATGTTTGTGAGAATCTTGTAATTTAGAACCCAACCAACAAATTGAATTGTTGGGTTTAAGAAAGAAGAGTAATTACAGATTTAAACAGGGCTGATGATTACAAGGAAGTACCCCTTGTTTATTTGCCTATCATTGATGGCCCTCAGATAAGTGAGGTAAATTCTTCTTTCTCTACTCCTCCTACCTCCCAAATTTCTTTGCCATTGACTGTGGCTATGGGATCTGTGTCAATGAAACAACAGATGCCTACCCAAGCCACAAAATCCAAAGTTTCAAAATCAAAATCAAAGAAACCACACTCTGATGTCTCTATGCCAGTTTCAAAATCTACCAAAACCAAAGAAGGGAGTATGAAGGGTGATAAGGTTGGTGAGGGATAGGGTGAACATAAAAGAAACCCTAAGAATAAAGATGGAGAGGTGAGTGTACCCAAACCAAGCCACACCACAGTTTCCCAACAAACTATGGTGATTAATAAGGAAGTTAACACATCTCTAGTTTCATCCTCTCAAAAGGATGTTACTATTGAAACAAGCTCTCAACCAGGAGCACTGATCAAAAGGGCTAGGGACACAGACTCACCCCAAACTTATATCAGAAAGAAGAAATCTAGCACACTTGGGGATGCACAGGGATCACACACAGTGCAAACTGCAGCTAAAGACTCAGTCACTGCACCATCTCAAATTCAGTTTGATGTGGCTCCAATAAATGTGGAGTCATAACCAAAATATTTAACAATTGAAGCACCAATCACACAAAACTCTCCCTCCAATTCTCTGGATGTGGATATGATACAAATATCAATCCCTGATTCTCCTTCCTTAACTCTGTTGGAGAAGCCAAAATTCAGTGCAAGTGAGCATGATCTTCTAGATGATTTGTTGGCTCACTTTCCAATTCTTTCAGGAACTGTTGAGACTTCTGTGCCTAAATTATCATCAATCTGTACAGAGTCCACAAAAGTTTCAACTCCAAAATCTATCATTTCCTCTATTCCGATGGATATTGTTCACCCGTCGGCTAGTGATTGTATCCCGACGGATGTGCCTAACAGCAGTCATCCATCGACTATCCTAACTACTACCTCGATGGATGTTCCTCATCCGTTGGTACTCTCTACACAAGCTGATTTTTCAACTATTGTTACAAGTGTAGATGAGTTAGTAGTTGTACAATCACTCCTAGGTTTGAGGGAAGGGAGTGAACAGAGTGAGAGGCTGAGTTGTTCGCAGGAAAAAAGAGAGGAAATGAGAGAATATGTGCAGGCTATTTCTTCCAGCTTGGAAAAAGTGAGTGAGGGGAGTCCCACCTTAGTAGGTGAAGGTGATGGTATGAGGGTGGTGAGCCAAGGGGAGCCCTTGATGCAAAAAGAGTTAGAAAATGAGAGAAAATGAGGTACAGGAGAGATAAGGGTGGAATCAATTGCTAATGAGTCAATGAATGTCAGTGATGTAGAAAAAGAGAAACTATTTAAGCAAGAATATCAAGCTGTAATAGATTTTATATCTTTGGATGCTGAGACATTTACTCATCCTGTTACAGCATATCAAATTTTGGCTGGACATGGCAATGAGAAGGCTGAGAAGCTACTAAACTTGGTGCATACTACAGCTTCAATGCAGAGGGCTAAAGATGCCATCACAGCCATGCCAGCCCCAGCTAGTGATGATGTTGACTATGGAACTGGTGGTTCTGAAGATATTTTTGGGGATGAAGATGGTGATGAACAAGAGTTTATGGACATAGAGGGATAAGCAGGCCCTAGCTCCAGTTCAAACAATCCATCTTGGGTGTTTTCCAAGGAATGTGATGAACAACACTTCAAGTCTACCCTCTTCCACATCATTCAACAAACACAAATAGCTCTTCAAGCCACCACCAATGCAAACACCAAGAAACTTTTACAAGAACATCTCAACTCTCTCCAACTGCACAAAATCCAGTCTCTTCAACATAATCAGGATGTCGCTACCATTAAAACTGAAACAGATCAAGTCAAGCTGGCTGTTTCTGACAGATTGGATTCTAAGTTTCCAAACACAACCATGATTGACATACAGAGACAACTCATAAAAAATACTGATCTAACCATGAAGGTAGACGCCCTGGATACAAGACTAAAAGCACTGGAAGCTTCTCTTACAGCAATTCATTTACATCAAGCTCAACAAATTCATTTGCTTCAAAAGCTAGTGGTTGTATAGACTTCTACCTCTACTCAACTTGATGCTAACAAAAAGGGGGAGAAAGACTCAATTGATCAAGTTAGCCAAGAGGAGCCAACAAGTGAGGGGGAGAATGTGCTACACATACAAGCCAGTCAAGTAATTGTTCCAGAAATTACTTTTCCTAAGCCACTAGTCTTGGACAACATTGATCTGATCCAAATAGCAGCTTCTAAGTTGAATTCAAAGTCAAATTTCACAAAGCTTGATGTTGCAGCAGCTGAAAAGGAATTAGATGATAAATGGAAGAAAATTGATGAATCAATTCAGAAGAAATTTGGTCCCATTGAGAAACCTAACAAGATCTTTCATCACTTCTCTCAAGTCAAGCAAATTTATGTGAATGAATTGAGTCTAGATAACTTAGAAAAGGGCCAACCTTCATGCATAAAGCCTCCAAAAGCCAACATGGTTTTGAAGCCCAAAAGAAATTATTCAAAGTCATCTGACAAAAATCCCTTGGATCTTATATTTGAGACTCCAAATCCAGATGAAAAGAAGCTGTTGGGAAAGTCCATTGCATTCTTCAAAGATCCAACTGACTCAGTACAAAAGAAAAGAATTGCCAAAATCTACAGAAATGGGAAAGAAATCAATGTGGTGGCTGGACGCCCTCAGTTTGCAGAAGCTAAAAGGGAAGAAAAACAAAGAATCAAGCAAGAAAAGAAGCAAGCTGCTTTAGAGGCTAAGAAGCTCAAACAAAAGAAAGAGCAAGCTACTATAGTAGCCAAGCTTCAAGCTGTGAAAACTGCAACTGAGATTTTTGAGAAACATCTGTAGTAGCTGAAGGCCAAGATCAGAAAATGCACAAGGAACCTCAACAGTAAATGAAATTCAGATACAAGCTCCATTCCAAAAGAATGCTGGATTTTGATGATGATAAAATGGAAGATTACATTCCCAACCAGTCTACATCTACAACTCAAACATCCAAACCCTCAGTGGTGCATGAGGAATCTAAGGTGGATCCTACAAAGAATTTTCATGGTGAGCCCATAGTTCCCAATGATGAGCCTATACACTGGGAAAGTTTTCCTATTCCTGAGCTTAATCTACCAATCTTCAACAAGCTAAAGAAGATGTTAGATATATTTGTGATGTCATGTCTAATAATGATTTGTGTTTAGTTTTCAGATCTTGACTAACAGGACAAATCAGGACTTAACTAGATATCAGTACTTATACTGAAGTCAGAACTTAAGATATCAGAACTTAAGTTATCAGAACTTAAGTTATCAGACGGTAATATCAGGACTTAAGAAGACATTCAGATAAGGAAGGCGACTGATTGAAAGGAAAGAAGATCAAGAGTAAAATAAGAAGAGATATGCATGGAGAAGAATTCTATGAAGAATAGAAGACTTAGAGAAAAAGATAACTAATTGATATATTTTAGGATACAGAATCATATTCGATATGAATTAGAGATTATCTTGTAACTGTGTGGTATATAAACACAGACATAGGGTTACACTATAAGTGTTATCATTATCGAGAATATTATTCATTGTAACCCTAGAAGCTCTTAGTGATTGTAATAACCCCAATTTTTGGAATCTTTGAAACACTGATGAATAGTGATTTTGCTGATTATGAAAAATTTTCATGCCACACTATGTAGGAGTTCTTTTATTGATATTCTGAGATCTTATTAGTACTCCATATGGTATATAAGTGTATGTAAAGATCGTCAGAATCCAAATTCGAACACTTTGATTTTTTCCGAAAATCCACCAGATACCGAAAGAATTGAGTATAAGGTAACATGATTAAAAGGATTTAAATTCAAGGATTATAAGAGAGGATCATAAAAGGAATATAAAATATTGAGAAAGATTTAGGGGAACCCAAGTAATGAGATCCCGGATATGATCCCCCAAACGATCAACGAGAATGAACAATAAACGAGTCGTAAAATAATTAAACGACTAAGTAATGCAAGAGGCAAGGAGGAGGGTCAATTAGTGCAAGATTAATGCACTTAGTTAACATCTTAATATAAGGATTAAGCTTAAAAAGATGCTCCCACCATCAGGATGAGACAAGTGGCAAGGATTATGTAAGCTTGATGACATCACCATGCTTATGTCACTTTCCACTAATTTAAACCAAACAAATAGTCAAGTAAATATCCTAAAATCATTTCATTTCTACCACAAGTTCAAGTCAACACAAGCTCTCATCTTCCTCCCCCATTTCCATTGCTCTCGGCCAAAACAGAACCAGCACATTAAAACTGCTGTATCTCCTTCATTTCTCACTCAAATGTTGTGTTCTATAGCTCGTTGGAAAGGTATTGAGATTGCCTACAACTCTTATTCACAAGTCTCGTCCAAATAAGCAGGGTAAGACCCTCATTGTTACAGTTCTTTCAATAGGACTTTTAGAAACTTCAAAGCCTAACTTTGTGTTCTTGATTTCTTTGGAAAGATCAAGCTTGTAGGAGGCTCCCTAAGGCTTCCTAGCAACTTAACACCTCCCAAGGAAGGTATAAACTTCAAACCCTAGCCTTTACTTTATTTGTTAGTAAGTTTAATGGTTGGTTTTATGAAATGAGAAGCATAGATAGTGATTATTAGTAGTTTGGTTTGATTTGGAAGTATTTTGGTAATTGAAGCTTGATTATAGTTCATAGGTCTTTATTGTGGTTGTTTGAGTTGAAAAACTTGGAGGTTATGGACTGATGTGGTATGGTTTAGGTGAATTTTTATTGTATTGATGGTTATGAGTTGGTTGGTGGTTGATTGGAGTAGTTTAAACTTTGGTAATCGCGTAAACATAGCCGTCGTAATGCCCGATTTACCTTAGAATGCTTTTGTTCTTAACATCATTACCCTTGAACTCACTGTTAGGTTTTGACTATTTCCATGATTAGATAGTTCATGTTACGAGCTTCGTTTTGATATGTGGTACGCTTGAATCCGATGTACGGTTTAGGAGAAACGACCGTTTTAAGTAATGGCATTTCGCGAACGGACCATTACCCCTCGTCTTACTTTGAAACCTTGGTTAAGGCCCTTAAATGACTAATTGGAGTATGAAACAATTATGTAAAGTGGATTAGGCAATTGGTAGAGTACTCCCAGAAGAATCGCCTTAAAGTTCTTAATGGTTAATTTATTAAAAATGGTGGAGCCAAGGTTACTCGAATGACTTATGTGATTCATTGAGCGTAGAAGTGACCATAAGCGAACGTTAGGGTTCAATTGGTTAAAGTCTAGTTTCTTAAGCGATCGTGATTTAATTCCGACTTATATTGTTGTTCATAGGTTATCGGACCCACTCTAAGCTTAAGTCTATCCGGGAACACTCAGGCAAGTTTTCTACCCGTTATACAGTTGTTGTAATGTAAATATATGTATATGCATTATCTTGTGATAAGTGCATGATTGTTATTAGCAAACTTTGCGATATATTGGAGCATGCTGATATGGTATATATGCATGTCTGTTTTGTAATCTTGATATCTAATTGTTGACTCAATTGCTTATAAGTTGCATAATACATATGCTAGAGATAAGGAGTAGTTGCGTATACCCTTTGTATAGGGGACCCAAAGGTGAACATTTTCTAAACCAGGAGTCGATGTTCCCGAGTATATTATATATATATTTATATATATATATATAGATATAGTTTTCAAAACTATTAATCGAATAAGGTTTATTCGATAACTTTATTTTAATTAATGGATATTAGTTGAATATTCATTCGAGGACTTATGACTCCGTTTATTTTATTGAATGAATATTAGTTGAATATTCATTCGAGGACTTATGACTCCGTTTATTTTATTTAATGAATATTATTTTGAATATTCATTTGAGGACTTATGACTCCGCTTATTTATTAAATAATATTCTTTATTTTATTAAAGAATAATGTTTCGATAATCAAACTTATTTTCGATTATTCAAATAAAGATCGTACTTTCGTATAAGTATATCTTTGGTTATTTATTATTCATTTCAAGTATGAGTTTTAAAACTTCTACTTCAAATTATTTTTATAAAGATTATTCTTATGGAAATATTATTTAAATAATAATATTCAGATATTTTCTAATATATCGGGACTGATTTATTTCATTAAATCAGCATTACTCCAAACATTCTTAAAAATGTTTTCGAGTCTTCAAAATGATTTTTAAAAGTTAGAGCGGATCCCAAAACTCATTTTTATATTTAAGATCTTCCTTTCGAAGGGGATTTAAATAATCATTCAAAACCTGAGGGATCCGGCTCAATGGTGTATTTTACATTCGCAACGAGGTTGTTATTTTGAGAAAACATCTTGATTACTTGCCCATCGTTCGGGAAGTAAGTTCATCTATTTGAGTCGGCATAAGCAACATGGGCTCAGTGGGCGTCCATGAAAGTGTAAGTGGCTCAGTGGGAGTCCATCAAATGCGTAAGTGGCTGAGTGGCGGTCTAGCATAAGGTCCTATTGCGACCAGGGTGATGACCAGTGGGGAATTCGTCCATCTACTAGTAGAAAAGGTTACTTATTGGTATCTTTGCCTGATCAGCAAGATATCAAGTTTATGCCAAGGTTTTATCCTTTCCAAATTCATTGGATATTGCAACTCTGTTATAATTTTCATAACATAGGTTTTCAAGGAGTGTATGAAATGTATATATAGGTGTATATATGTATCGGGACTTAATGAAGTATTTCGTAACTTCATTATTTACAATGATATTTCAAGAATTGAATCTATTCAAATCTTATCTTGTAGTCTCATCTATGTGATGAACTTTTGAAACGGATTATACTTTGAACGGTGGTAGTTCAAGTAGTATTCGGAAAAGATATAAGTATATTGGAGTATCTTGTAACTTCATCTTTTAAACTTATATCTGGTTAATGATTATCTTATGCATGACAAAGATTTTCACAAAAACGTTGAGACAAGGTTAGATATATGAGATCACCTTGCAATGATATTTTTATATAGTTATAAACTGGAACTCTGTGTATATTATGCATGGCAGAGGATTTCAAAGATTTTGAAAAGTATATATGTATATATACTGAATATTTTGCGACTTCGTCGCATTAAGATATCAAGCTTGGTTCAATTCTTCTTGACCAAGACTTTCATGAGTGCTATGAGAATGCTCATATATTGTTATTCATTATACGTATTATTTTGGTGGGCTTGTTGCTCACCCTTGCTTTCTTCTTTCATCACACAACAACAGATAGACAAGATGAACATGACCAAGCTCCCAATTCGTGAGCGGATAGGAAACGTTCCCCAGTTTCCTGTCGGTGTTGATGCTGTTGTAGCTGAGGTAGGATCTACCAATAGGCTAGGCTTTTAACTTTTGATGTACCAGACTTATGTATATTTATGAATTGTAATAATGGCAAGGAATATGTAAATTTATTCAGAAACCCTTTTGAGGTGTAATGACTTATAATTGTGGAATAAAATGACTTGTGTTATTATTTGGTATTCATCTCTAAGACTATAACTTGTGATGTGTGTGTGTATCGTGGGGTCACAGTACGCAGTAGTTGGTTGATTGTTAAGATTGAGTATAATTAAGGGAAATAGAACTCGTGACAATCCGGATCCCCGACCCCGGATTTGGGGGTGTTACAGAAATGGTATCAGAGCCAAGCGTTATAAACCTTAGAGATGATGTGACGTTAAGATAATAAGTTCACTAAGATAATAAGAACTCTTGCCAAGTTCATAGTCGGGATACCTAACGTAGTACTGACAGTTAAAACCCTTATGAGAACCCTTATAAATGTAGCGATAGAAGCGTAGTTCGTTATCGTATATGGTAGCGGGACTCCGAACCCTGAGGTTGAGGATCAACATCGCGATGATGTTTTATTACTTATTGGAGATCAGATTGTGGATCCGATAGAGCGTCCGAACAAGGGACCGGATGATGTTCATATTGAGGATGTAGCGGTTGAGGATGTTGTCCTAGACAAGATTGTTGTTGAGGAGGATCTCGTGAAGGATCCTAACAAGACTGAAGAGGTGATTGCTAAGGAATTAATGACCGTAGTCAGAGTGACTACCAGAGATAGGTTGGCGGTTACTACCGTAGGTTCGTTCAAGTTTGCAAAGATAGTAGGTCTTTTAATGCGGCTACTCGTAAGACTGAGAAGTTCGAATGGACAGAGAAATGCGAGAACAACTTTTAAGAACTGAAGCAAAGATTGGTGACGGCCCCTATGATGGCGTTGCCGGATGGAAAAGGAGATTTTGTGATGTGTAGTGACGCTTCACATGAGGAATTAGGGTGCTTCTTATACAGCACAACAAGGTAATCATGTACACGTCAAAACAATTAAGGGAATATAAAATTCGATATCCCCACCCATGAGCTTGGGCTCGTGGCAATAATTTTGCCCTAAAGATTTGAGGCACTACTTGTATGGAGAGAAGTGCGAGATTTACATTAGCCATAAGTGCTCTAGTACATTTCACGTAGGAAGAGCTCAATACGCGCCAGAGGAGGTGATTAGAGCTAATCAGGGATTACGATTATGAGATTCTTTATCATCCAGGGAAAGCTAAAATGGTAGCTAATGCCCTTAGTGTAGAGGAGAGACTCAAGATGAAAATGTCTTTGGGAGAGTTGATAAGAGATTTTGAGGAAATGGAAATAGGAGTGAACGCAACGGAGCTGGTACCGAAAAGCTGTTTGAGATTGTAATGCGGCCCGAGTTATTGGAAAAGATTAGATTGTGCCAAGAAAAGTAATGAATGAAGGCAGAGAGTCAATGACTGGAGAAGAGATCCATATCGAGAAAGATGATAAAGGAATAATGAGGTATTCTGACAGAATTTGGGTTCCAAACGTTCAAAAGCTTAAGGACGGGATCTTAGATTAAAACCATAGTTCGAGGAATAAGATTTAAGACAAAACCATGAATGTGATAGTCAGGGAGGACGCCATCAAGATAGAAGGAACCCATAACATAATGAAGTGGAAAATGAGGATTTAAAACATGTAGGATGACCCCGATTATGGGGAGGAGGAGAAAATATTTCATACTGAGAAAATAGAAGTCGAGCAAGATAGGGAGAACCAGGACGGTACACCTATGGGGCAATTCATGGACCTGCCTAAACAAAACTTATACTTTTATTCCCAACCACCACCTTGAGGAAACAATATGGTAGGAAACTCTTTCATGACCTTTAAGTCGCTAAGCTCTCAGAGTTCCAAGGACAGGTTGACCCAGTCGAGGCAAGAGCCTGACTAAAGGAAATATAGGAATCATTTGAGATTCTAAATGATTGACGAAGCACAAAAGACTATTTTTGTCACTTACCCTCCTAAGAGAGAGGCCACCTGCTGGTGAAAGGCCAAGAAAGGCACGGAGCCAGAGGTTATGATAAACTGATTAAAGTTCAGTCAATTGTTTTTGAGAAAGTAATTCCCAAGGTTATGGAGATAGTGTAAAAGCTTTAGAGCCAGAACAAAGGCGAACGAGTATGATAAATTATGAATCTAAGATTATAAAAGTTGTCAAGATTCGTCTGGAGGACAAGAATCCCAGAACGACGTGATGTTTGAAGTCAATGAGTATTGGGTTTATGAAATGATTGTAATAGAAAAGAAAATAAAAAAACTGAAGTGGAAAGGAAAATAAGGATAATAGAGTTTGAGGAATGATAAGGGAGTTGGGTATGAGGAAACCCTAAAGACTCGTAGCAATTGAAATAGAAAAGTATGTAATCGTCAAGATGAGGGTGATTCACCATGAGTTAAAGTTTATGGTTGAAGGCATAAGAGATACATATATTTTATCCCCTGTAAGTTGGGAGGATTCGAGGAAACCTTGAGATAGTTCGAAGGATAAGTAATGAGACGCGAATAGACCGAGGAGACAAGAAAGTAAGAAATTAGAAAAATTGGATGAGGGAGGTGACCTTCAAGAATGTGAAGTGTAAGACCGGTGGCATAATACCCAGAAAGGGAGACGCCAGGTATGACAGATATCCCAACATTGAGATGACTGTTGAGATAAACAACAAAAGTAAATGAGGAATTATTAAGAAGAAGTTCACGTTGAACACAACCAATATCTTCCAGAACATCCATGTTATCATAACTGAATCAGGCAAGAAAAGTGGATAACCGTTATTATCTTTTGGAGGCCATATGGATTGACCTCATCTTGAATAAGGATGCTATTGTGAAATTTGGTATAGACTATCGAGGTGGAAATGATTGAATAAGATACCCTTATCAGGGATATTTGACTTGATTTATCCATGCAAGGATTTGAGTACCTTTTTAAAGGTGGAATAAAGGATAGAACCTCGATAACTTGAGATGAATCCTAGGGGAATGCATAAAGGTTGGCATTTCGCCCTTAATAGGGACAACATGAGTTTTGACAGTATGAATTGGAAAGGATTAAGGTAACAACAACCTTTAAAGATCAGTAGAGAAATTTTTCAGAAGTACTTAAACAATGATTCTGGTATTAGTAAATGGTATCTTGATATGCCCTGTACCTAGGGTGTACCTGATGAAGGATTTAAGGATAACCTTAGAGGTTTTACAAGGAGAAAGGTAATATTCAAAGTTCTCAAGAATAGAAATTTTGATAAAGGAAATATGACATAATTATAATAATGCCAGGTGGGCACGTGTTGAACCATAAGAAATTGTAGATCGACCCAATGAAGGTCGAGATTGGTGAAAACGAGAAGGACCCAAGGTAAGAGATGTCCTAAGTATGATCGAGAGTCAGTTGTGACAATGTTAGCCTCTAAAGACCGAGGCAATAACTTATGCAAAATTGGTGATATTTTTTTTCCCTCACCAAAGCTTAAGGAAGAGCATTTTCACACAAGCGGTGATTGGAAATGAGGTAGAAAATTTAGTTGAAGATCGTTCAAAAGACATTGATTGTAAGGAACTATTACTATCAGGAAAGGCCAATGAGGTGGCCGACATTCTAAGTGTAAGAGAGAAATCATAGGCACTCATGCCAGAGGAATACAGTGATGATGGTTGAAGCCGTAAAGGTTGTATTATGGTTTGGAAGATTGACATTCCTTCTGATGACTGTGCAATACCCAACCGTAATAGTAGTTTGGTAAAGGTTTAATTCGTATAATCGCCATGAGCGGGCTATCTATCTTAGAAGGTACTATCTTGAGATAATCCAGGACCATGTTACGAAATGACTAAATGAACCTTTGAGATGCATGTCTCCCAATAAGGACATATGGTTAATAATGGTATTAACCTGCTATCGTTGTTTTTATTGAAACTCTTCTGCAATTTTATCTACTTCATGTCACGAATGTACGTTAGGATCTGGAGTGTTCTTCATGAATTATGAATGGTGATTATGTTAACTACTTAGAAGGTTTCGATACGATATGTATGGACTCCGTATGGTTAGCTATTAAGACTTCATGGAAAACGAATGACTATAGTAGGTCAACGATGGACCATAGTAATGCAGGATTGATTCTGCGAGTAATGAGCCGATTACTTACAACCGTGAGAGTTGTATTGGAATGGATGTTGAGATTGAGTACTACAAATTGGGTTGTGGTAGTGTATAAATTATCATTGAATAGACTAATTAAGTAGATTATCTACCTATTGAATACTTATTCCTTCTTATGAATAGAGAGTCGTATTACTATACGAGGAAGGTTGCAGTGCAAGCATAGAATTCTGGTAACGATGATGTCTAGAATGGAATCTCAGATTCGATGTTTGCTGTCGAGGGAGTTTCAACGGTGATTGTCTATAAGCTCGAACAAGAGTATGGGTCCATAGAATGATGGACGGAATAACAAAAATATTTAAGCATGTGAAATACGATGCTATAATACCTGATGTTGATATATATACGTATATGTTTTGTTCTCCTATGACAAACCTCTATAGTTCAGAGGTAGATTCCAAGCCAGATATTTTGTGACAGTATATTTTATATATATACAATTCTCTTCAATTCATTCTTTTCTCTCCTTTTCATTTTGTATAAGCTGAGAAAAACAACCCTTCCAGAAGGGGAGGAATTGCCGAATGACTATCTATCTGTGTGATATAAGCCTAGTAAGATACCACATGTTGTTTAATTGCTTGTCAAGTACTAAAGGTTGGCCACCTTCTATACTAACTATGCAATAGAACAAGTGTTCATGATTATAGTGATCCCTCAATAAATTCTTTTACTTCTATATGATGGATCAAGCTTTCGAAGATAGAAGTAGTTAGAAACGGGGTAGTATGAGTATGGTGGTATTCGGAATGGAAACACACTCGTGATACTAAGGTTGACGCATGTATTAAAAGGTTATAGAACGCTAACGAGCAAAAGTGTAACCAGTATAGTATTATGTACGAAAGATGGTAATAACTACGAACTGGAAAAGAATGGGTATTGAGAAGAAAAAGCTATAATGCTAGAAGCTATGATGAGAGTCTGTGTAATAGGCTTGAAAGAAATTGGAATGATCATTTAACACGGATTGAGTTTTCTTATGACAATAGATCATATGTCATTATCGAGATGTCGCCTTATGAGATCCTTGAGGGAAGACAATGTTGATCTCCCTTATGTTAGGATGAAGTTGTAGAGCGCAAGATGTTCGGACCAGCAGTAGTCCAAAGGACCAGGGATATAATAGATCTAATCAGAGGACGGCTGGTAATAGCCCAAGATGAACATAAGAGGTATGCTGATTTGACTCAAAAGGACAAAGAGTATTATGAAATAGGGGACCTAGTGATGTTAAAGGCATCCCTTGGAAAGGATTGATGAGGTTCAGAAAGAAAGGAAAGCTAAGTCTACAATTTGTTGGACCCTTGGATATATTAAGACGTATTGGGAAGTTAGCATATGAGCTAGCCCTACCCCCGAACATGTAGCAAGTTCATAACGTGTTCCACGTATCAATGTTAATGAAGTGTAATTCGGATGCCAGACAAATAGGGGCGTATGAGCGCATAGACATGCAACCAGACGTAACCTATATGGAGCAACCAGGAAGGGTTATAGATCGAAAAGGAACAAGTGCTTAGGAGAAGTGTGATATCCCGTATTTTCAGAATTATTAATAATATTTGAATATGTTTATGTGATTTTCTGATTTAGAAGGAATAAAATTGGGGATATTTTATTCCTATTTGACGAGTTTGTGTTATTAAATGGTAATGTGCTAATTGTTGAGTGTTATATCGATCTTTATTAATATCTGAAAATATTTCCTTAAATGTATTAATTTCAAAAGTTTATTTGAAAACCGATCATTTATTGATATCGGTAAATTGAGTTCGTTTAGTAATATTAGGGATTGAATGGATATTTTGTCTGCTATGTGTTATATGTAATATTAATTGTGTGGGACTCAGTTGTGATTGAGGATTATTTGTATTATTAATTACTGAGTCGAATCGTTTTGTTTTTGTCTTTAAAAGTGATTTTATTGAAAATCTAATTTCATAAATATTTAAATTATCTTTCAAAAATATTTTTATGACTTTATAATTATAATAATTATTTTTGGGATTTTATAAAATTTAGAAATCAATATTTCATCAATTATTTAGCCCTGTATGATTTTCTGATTGCATTTATTTGTAAAATCCGTATTTAATTCTAAAATTTTTCAAAAATTATGAAACTCATATTTATTTAAGTTTGGAATATTCTGAGAATTTTAAAATTATTTTGAGAATTTTTAGGATTAATTTTACCCGCGCGTTGAATCGTTTAATTGATAAAAGCGGGTATAAATTGCGTTTCAAAAATTATTTTAAAATTTCAAAATTTATGTTTTTATAAACTTCGGGATATTTGTAACATTTTAAGACTATTTTCGTGATTTTCTGAATTTGTTTCAAGTACAGCTCAATTCGTTAAATCGTATAATGCGAGTATAGCGCGCAAGTCAAAAATACTTTAAAAATTACGAAAATTTTATTGTATTAGTTTTTAATTATTCCGAGAATTTTAAAATTTATTTGGTAATTTTCGGGTTAATTGTACCCATAAGTCTACTCGTTAAATTTTAAATTTCGGGACAAAATTAGGCTTGTATGTTAATAAGTACTGGAAATAGTACAGTGGTTAAAAGAAAAAGAAAAAAAAAGAAAAAAAAATATAGAAAACGTGTACACCCCCCCCACCCCACCTGGCAAACCAACCCCCCCTTTTTATTTGTTCACCCGCGTACCCCCCAATTTCTTTACCCAGCCTCAGCTTCCTTCTCTCTCTGTCTCTCCACCGTCTCATATATTTATATATTTTTAATTTTCAAAAATTCATATCTCTCAAACCGTTCATCCAAATTTCAATTATTATATATATAAACGATCAGCGCTTCGATACCTACGCATAGGTATATATATTGCAAGGTTTTGAGAAGAAAAATTGCGGGGCATATTTCCGTTATATTTCCGTTTTAATTTATTTTCGGGGCATAGAAAAAGAGTTTGGAGGTGGTGATTACTCCACATGGCATCTCATCGTGTATATATCTATCGCCATTAATTTCGGATTTTTCTGGAGATATTTTCCGGACATCAGATTTTCTCTTCGGGTTGATCAGAATTTATTTTGGGTAACGATTCCGAAATTCCGACTTCGTATTTGTGTATATTATAACATGTTAGTGTTTATATATTTATTTCATAATTTTTAGAAATTGTTGGAGAAGTCACTTTTGGTCCGAGTTTTGGTTCAGGTGGCTGTGTTATTCATTTCTGGAGTGTTTATATGCGTAAATATAAATTATTGTGTTGATTGTTGTTGGTTGTGTCGATATGATATCGACTGGCAGTCCGAGAAATAGAGGAGGTGCTGTCCGATTTCCAAGAAAATATTATTTTAAATTATTTTACAGGCTCAATAATTCTTATAAAATTATTTCGAGTGTTCGAGCACTATTATTTAGTTATAAATGATTCGGAGACCTGTTTTAATTCCGAAAAATGTTCAAAAATTCATATTAAATAAACCGTTCGTCCGTTTAATACGAAATGAACGCGTACAGACTCAGAAAAATATTCCGCTTTCATTAAAAATACTTTCGAGACCCAAATCCTTTTTGTTTCGAAAGGTCGTTTGTTTTACAAGTTATTCTGAGTCGATTATTGATCGAAAAATCATATTTTTGACCTGATTTCAGTTTTAAACATATCGAGTCGACCCTTTTGACGAACTGAGTCATATGTGATATGAATTAAGTGATACATGAGTTATGTGTTTATGTGCTATGTGAATTATGTGTGTGTGTGGATTAAGAGTCCTGTGTTTGTCTGTTATATTTATATGTGGGCTATCGTATGGGTAGACAATAGGGTTTTGACGCGCATTTCGTCGAGTTATTACCGTTTAGACGATTAAAGTTATATCTTTTAATTATAGATGCGGATCATTCGAGTTGATCAAGACAAGACATTGGATAAAGAATGGAATGGAATGGTATTGGATATCTGGCTTCTAGCAATCGCAGGAGCAGTACATCAGTAAAGTGTTGAAAAGAAAGACGGTGATATTTTAAGACAGAATGTCAGAATAGATGTGTCATTTCGAGTGTGACTAACTGCTAAAAACCCAAAGGCAAGTATTCCTAACCTTTCTCCTTAAATACTGCAAATATTTATTCGTTCCTATTCTAAATTCAGAATAGTTAAACTATTTTATATTTCGCTGCAATTACTCTTATTTATGCAAGTTCCTTTCACTATTATTCCTTTATCATCGATTGCTCTCTTGAGCAAGTACCCAAAGTGATTTGACATCAAAATACTCCACGGACTGGATGGTTACTATATATATATATAAGGACCAGTGATGAGCTGGATCCTATGGGCCGGAGATGAACCGGACCCTTTAGGCCATAGTTGCCTGAGTACTCCTTATGTTGGTTGGGTCTATGCAGTTGGGTATAGATCCGCACTATATTCTGACTGATCAGCAGATTACAGTGCATATGTTGGTTTTAGTATCCAGTCTAATTTATTGTTGATCGCCATTGACGGCATTCCTTCTTGAAAAGAAATTATGATTATGAATTAATTTCTTAGCACTCAGTTTCGGGAAAAATACAGTGTTTATAAATGAATTCGAAGTTCAGATTGTTGCTGCAGCATTTGTTGCTCAGTGATAATTAGAATCTTGAATGAATTGGGATCTTCTTAATTATTTAACCCGTCCTTATCAGGCTGGTTTAGCAGGCTAAGTCTATGGAAACTTAGTCGATAATGATGGATACTGAATAGTTAGGAATTTCTTGAACATTGATAAGTATTAATTTCAAGAGTTCGGTTTTGAATAAAGTTTATGATTCAATATATATTCATTGTTTCATGTTATTGTCGTTTACGATATTTCCGTAAACACTATTTTACGAGCTTTTAAGCTCGTCAAGATTCAAAGAATTGCTGAAGCCTTTCGCTTAAGAATATCAAAATGGTTTTGAATACAATTAAGGAATCAATTCTGGGGTTCCTTAACTAAAGTTTTATGATTCAGCAATTATGATTTTAAATGTTCTGCGCTGATGCAGATGTCGGTTTTATATCAAAACGACCCTATATATGTCATAATGATCTTGCTGAGCATTTCTTCCGCTCATACTTGCCTGTTTTTAAATTTAACCTCCAGTGAGGATTAGCTTGCGCTGTTTAGCTGCGTAATTTGAGGAAGCAAAGAAGAAGCTTTTGGAAGGTGGTTGATCCAGGGTTTGCGGGCTAGTGTAAGTTTTATTGTGTAAAGTTGTTTATATTATATTATATTATAGTTTTGTATTTTATTTGGGCCTAGTATACTTCATTTCGAAGTTATACTAGTGGGTTTAGTTTTGAGTTGGAATTTATTGAAAAGAGATTTAAAAGAAAGTGAAAAATTATTTGTGGAATTTGGATTTCTTGTTTCTAGAACTGTAACCTTAAAAAGATCTTGGATTAGTTTGGGGTCATTTATGATAAATATCTTCCGCTGGCATTTATTATTTGATTTAACAGGTTATTTTGGATTGAGGTTTCATCGTGACGACCAAATCCCCTGACCCCGGATTTGGGGGCGTTACAGGTTGGTATCAGAGCTGAGGTTATAGTAAACTAGAAACGAGAGTGTGTAGGAGTGTGTATAGCTATGTGAGGACGTTTGAGCTCATATCGAGTTCCTGTTGGACTATTGAATATAGTACCAACGAATAAGTTAAGATAAGGCGTATTTGTTTGAGATGATTGTGCTGAACTGGATGGAACTCCGGAAAGCTGCAAATTTCTATTGTGGAATCTTCCGAGACTACGATTCGACGACAATGGATATTATCGATATCCTTAGAATATGAAGAAGTATCTAGAATCGGATGACGAGTCAACAGAAGAGTTCAAATTCAAGATAAATATTAAGACTTTGGCAATACCTTCTCTTTCTATAATTTCTTTTGGCTTCTCTCAAAAAGGGATATCTGTTAGAGGATATATTCCCTACCACTCATTTTCAATCATAACTATGTTTTAAATGTGCCAGAGGTTGTCATGAAGCCTATTTTTCAGGTTTTGATAGCTCTGCTAAGTTATGAATATTTAACTTCCACTTTTCTTATTTGGTGGATAGTTTCTTGGTGATGTGACACCACTTGCTCATTTTGGTGCCAGAATTTTGTTCTCTGGATTTCATTTCCTTCAGAAATATCAGTTTTGAAATCTTTTCAGTTTTATTCATTTGATTTTGAATTCTTTGATATTTTTATTCCGACTGAGATGAACAACCCTAATTATAGGGGAAACAAGGTATACCTGTCTGTGTGATAAGAGTTGGATGGGACGCCATCACTTGTGTGTATTGTGAATACATGAAGGTTAACAACCTTTAGTAGTGTCTTAATTTGGACACGCAATACCAAGTTCGTTTGATCATATTGATCTCTCAGTTATTCTCTTATTTCAACAATACTTTTTCTCAAATTCAGATTTTGGTCCCGTTATGGCATCAGATTCTTTTTTTTTTTGAAACTCCATGATTTTATCATTCCAAATATTCGAAGGTATGCCAATCAAGTTAAGTTGAGTATTCTGTTCAAGTCAAAGTAAGGCGATGTGATGGAATTACGAAGGACGACAGTGGACTGCAATGCGATTAAAATATCAGGGGCGTATAGCGAAGTCAATCTGTTCTTTTATTTCTCTCTCTATCTTTCTTTCTATTCTTCTTTCTCGCGATCAGTAAAAGCGATGCTATTGAGGAATTGGTCAAAGGATGTAGACGGAACAGTGGTACACAGTGAAGCTCCTGTAAAAGTTTTATTATACAAGGAATACAAGATTTATTTGAGATTATGGAAAATTGAGGTTATTTGGAAATGGAAAGTTGGCCAGAAGATCCCTAGTGCTCTCTTCTGCTGATTCCGAGGACGGAATCCTTATAAGGAGGGTAGATTGTGATATCCCGTATTTTCAGAATTATTAATAATATTTGAATATGTTTATGTGATTTTCTGATTTAGAAGGAATAAAATTGGGGATATTTTATTCCTATTTGACGAGTTTGTGTTATTAAATGGTAATGTGCTAATTGTTGAGTGTTATATCGATCTTTATTAATATCTGAAAATATTTCCTTAAATGTATTAATTTCAAAAGTTTATTTGAAAACCGATCATTTATTGATATCGGTAAATTGAGTTCGTTTAGTAATATTAGGGATTGAATGGATATTTTGTCTGCTATGTGTTATATGTAATATTAATTGTGTGGGACTCAGTTGTGATTGAGGATTATTTGTATTATTAATTACTGAGTCGAATCATTTTGTTTTTGTCTTTAAAAGTGATTTTATTGAAAATCTAATTTCATAAATATTTAAATTATCTTTCAAAAATATTTTTATGACTTTATAATTATAATAATTATTTTTGGGATTTTATAAAATTTAGAAATCAATATTTCATCAATTATTTAGCCCTGTATGATTTTCTGATTGCATTTATTTGTAAAATCCGTATTTAATTCTAAAATTTTTCAAAAATTATGAAACTCATATTTATTTAAGTTTGGAATATTCTGAGAATTTTAAAATTATTTTGAGAATTTTTAGGATTAATTTTACCCGCGCGTTGAATCGTTTAATTGATAAAAGCGGGTATAAATTGCGTTTCAAAAATTATTTTAAAATTTCAAAATTTATGTTTTTATAAACTTCGGGATATTTGTAACATTTTAAGACTATTTTCGTGATTTTCTGAATTTGTTTCAAGTGCAGCTCAATTCGTTAAATCGTATAATGCGAGTATAGCGCGCAAGTCAAAAATACTTTAAAAATTACGAAAATTTTATTGTATTAGTTTTTAATTATTCCGAGAATTTTAAAATTTATTTGGTAATTTTCGGGTTAATTGTACCCATAAGTCTACTCGTTAAATTTTAAATTTCGGGACAAAATTAGGCTTGTATGTTGATAAGTACTGGAAATAGTACAGTGGTTAAAAGAAAAAGAAAAAAAAAAGAAAAAAAAATATA